>NW_025956279.1:0-39474 GCF_023159225.1 Perognathus longimembris pacificus | reverse complement strand
ACTGATAAACAGCTACCTACGCAGCATGTTCATGTCGTTCCTAAATGAGCTTTTATCTCTCTCCCCTCACCACAAATCAGATTCTTCTGAGGAGTTCCCAGTACTTTATCCTTTCTCCTGTGTAATAACCTTAACAAGCTCCAGCTGTTTTTATTCTCAGAAGGTTTACTCCCTGATATACAGCTGCCTAACCCCTTCGTAAGTGCAGGTCCTAAATGAGCTTTTTTCTCTGTTCCCTCACCACAATCCAGATTCTTTTGGGGAGTTACCAGTACAGTAACCATACCAGGAAGTACTTAATTTATTAAGCTACTGCTTTTCTTAATCTCAGAGGAGATATTTACTGATAAACAGCTACCTACGCAGCATGTTCATGTCGTTCCTAAATGAGCTTTTATCTCTCTCCCCTCACCACAAATCAGATTCTTCTGAGGAGTTCCCAGTACATTATGCCTTTCCCCTGTGTAATTACCTTAACAAGCTCCAGCTGTTTTTATTCTCAGAAGCTTTACTCCCTGATATACAGCTGCCTACCCCCTTCGTAAGTGCAGGTCCTAAATGAGCTTTTTTCTCTGTTCCCTCACCACAATCCAGATTCTTTTGGGGAGTTACCAGTACAGTAACCATACCAGGAAGTACTTAATTTATTAAGCTACTGCTTTTCTTAATCTCAGTGGAGATATTTACTGATAAACAGCTACCTACGCAGCATGTTCATGTCGTTCCTAAATGAGCTTTTATCTCTCTCCCCTCACCACAAATCAGATTCTTCTGAGGAGTTCCCAGTACATTATCCTTTCCCCTGTGTAATTACCTTAACAAGCTCCAGCTGTTTTTATTCTCAGAAGCTTTACTCCCTGATATACAGCTGCCTACCCCCTTCGTAAGTGCAGGTCCTAAATGAGCTTTTTTCTCTGTTCCCTCACCACAATCCAGATTCTTTTGGGGAGTTACCAGTACAGTAACCATACCAGGAAGTACTTAATTTATTAACCTACTGCTTTTCTTAATCTCAGTGGAGATATTTACTGATAAACAGCTACCTAAGTAGCATGTTCATGTCGTTCCTAAATGAGCTTTTATCTCTCTCCCCTCACCACAAATCAGATTCTTCTGAGGAGTTCCCAGTACATTATCCTTTCCCCTGTGTAATTACCTTAACAAGCTCCAGCTGTTTTTATTCTCAGAAGGTTATTCCCTGATATACAGCTGCCTACCCCCTTCGTAAGTGCAGGTCCTAAATGAGCTTTTTTCTCTGTTCCCTCACCACAATCCAGATTCTTTTTGGGAGTTACCAGTACAGTAACCATACCAGGAAGTACTTAATTTATTAAGCTACTGCTTTTCTTAATCTCAGTGGAGATATTTACTGATAAACAGCTACCTACGCAGCATGTTCATGTCGTTCCTAAATGAGCTTTTATCTCTCTCCCCTCACCACAAATCAGATTCTTCTGAGGAGTTCCCAGTACATTATCCTTTCCCCTGTGTAATTACCTTAACAAGCTCCAGCTGTTTTTATTCTCAGAAGGTTTAGTCCCTGATATACAGCTGCCTACCACCTTCGTAAGTGCAGGTCCTAAATGAGCTTTTTTCTCTGTTCCCTCACCACAATCCAGATTCTTTTGGGGAGTTACCAGTACAGTAACCATACCAGGAAGTACTTAATTTATTAAGCTACTGCTTTTCTTAATCTCAGTGGAGATATTTACTGATAAACAGCTACCTACGCAGCATGTTCATGTCGTTCCTAAATGAGCTTTTATCTCTCTCCCTCACCACAAATCAGATTCTTCTGAGGAGTTCCCAGTACATTATCCTTTCCCCTGTGTAATTACCTTAACAAGCTCCAGCTGTTTTTATTCTCAGAAGGTTTAGTCCCTGATATACAGCTGCCTACCCCCTTCGTAAGTGCAGGTCCTAAATGAGCTTTTTTCTCTGTTCCCTCACCACAATCCAGATTCTTTTGGGGAGTTACCAGTACAGTAACCATACCAGGAAGTACTTAATTTATTAAGCTACTGCTTTTCTTAATCTCAGTGGAGATATTTACTGATAAACAGCTACCTAAGTAGCATGTTCATGTCGTTCCTAAATGAGCTTTTATCTCTCTCCCCTCACCAAAAATCAGATTCTTCTGAGGAGTTCCCAGTACATTATCCTTTCCCCTGTGTAATTACCTTAACAAGCTGCAGCTGTTTTTATTCTCAGAAGCTTTACTCCCTGATATACAGCTGCCTACCGCTTCGTAAGTGCAGGTCCTAAATGAGCTTTTTTCTCTGTTCCCTCACCACAATCCAGATTCTTTTGGGGAGTTACCAGTACAGTAACCATACCAGGAAGTACTTAATTTATTAAGCTACTGCTTTTCTAAAGCTCAGTGGAGATATTTACTGATAAACAGCTACCTACGCAGCATGTTCATGTCGTTCCTAAATGAGCTTTTATCTCTCTCCCCTCACCACAAATCAGATTCTTCTGAGGAGTTCCCAGTACTTTATCCTTTCTCCAGTGTAATTACCTTAACAAGCTCCAGCTGTTTTTATTCTCAGAAGGTTTAGTCCCTGATATACAGCTGCCTACCCCCTTCGTAAGTGCAGGTCCTAAATGAGCTTTTTTCTCTGTTCCCTCACCACAATCCAGATTCTTTTGGGGAGTTACCAGTACACTAACCATACCAGGAAGTACTTAATTTATTAAGCTACTGCTTTTCTAAAGCTCAGTGGAGATATTTACTGATAAACAGCTACCTACGCAGCATGTTCATGTCGTTTCTAAATGAGCTTTTATCTCTCTCCCCTCACCACAAATCAGATTCTTCTGAGGAGTTCCCAGTACTTTATCCTTTCTCCTGTGTAATTACCTTAACAAGCTCCAGCTGTTTTTATTCTCAGAAGGTTTACTCCCTGATATACAGCTGCCTACCCCCCTTCGTAAGTGCAGGTCCTAAATGAGCTTTTTTCTCTGTTCCCTCACCACAAATCCAGATTCTTTTGGGGAGTTACCAGTACAGTAACCATACCAGGAAGTACTTAATTTATTAAGCTACTGCTTTTCTTAATCTCGGAGTGGGGAGGATATTTACTGATAAACAGCTACCTACGCAGCATGTTCATGTCGTTCTTAATGAGCTTTTATCTCTCTCCCCTCACCACAAATCAGATTCTTCTGAGGAGTTCCCAGTACATTATCCTTTCCCCTGTGTAATTACCTTAACAAGCTCCAGCTGTTTTTATTCTCAGAAGCTTTACTCCCTGATATACAGCTGCCTACCCCCTTCGTAAGTGCAGGTCCTAAATGAGCTTTTTTTCTCTGTTCCCTCACCACAATCCAGATTCTTTTGGGGAGTTACCAGTACAGTACCATACCAGGAAGTACTTAATTTATTAAGCTACTGCTTTTCTTAATCTCAGTGGAGATATTTACTGATAAACAGCTACCTACGCAGCATGTTCATTTCGTTCCTAAATGAGCTTTTATCTCTCTCCCCTCACCACAAGTCAGATTCTTCTGAGGAGTTCCCAGTACATTATCCTTTCCCCTGTGTAATTACCTTAACAAGATGCAGCTGTTTTTATTCTCAGAAGCTTTACTCCCTGATATACAGCTGCCTACCCCCTTCGTAAGTGCAGGTCCTAAATGAGCTTTTTTCTCTGTTCCCTCACCACAATCCAGATTCTTTTGGGGAGTTACCAGTACAGTAACCATACCAGGAAGTACTTAATTTATTAAGCTACTGCTTTTCTTAATCTCAGTGGAGATATTTACTGATAAACAGCTACCTACGCAGCATGTTCATGTTGTTCCTAAATGAGCTTTTATCTCTCTCCCCTCACCACAAATCAGATTCTTCTGAGGAGTTCCCAGTACATTATCCTTTCCCCTGTGTAATTACCTTAACAAGCTCCAGCTGTTTTTATTCTCAGAAGCTTTACTCCCTGATATACAGCTGCCTACCCCCTTCGTAAGTGCAGGTCCTAAATGAGCTTTTTTCTCTGTTCGCTCACCACAATCCAGATTCTTTTGGGGAGTTACCAGTACAGTAACCATACCAGGAAGTACTTAATTTATTAAGCTACTGCTTTTCTTAATCTCAGTGGAGATATTTACTGATAAACAGCTACCTACGCAGCATGTTCATGTCGTTCCTAAATGAGCTTTTATCTCTCTCCCCTCACCACAAATCAGATTCTTCTGAGGAGTTCCCAGTACATTACCCTTTCCCCTGTGTAATTACCTTAACAAGCTCCAGCTGTTTTTATTCTCAGAAGCTTTACTCCCTGATATACAGCTGCCTACCCCCTTCGTAAGTGCAGGTCCTAAATGAGCTTTTTTCTCTGTTCCCTCACCACAATCCAGATTCTTTTGGGGAGTTACCAGTACAGTAACCATACCAGGAAGTACTTAATTTATTAAGCTACTGCTTTTCTTAATCTCAGTGGAGATATTTACTGATAAACAGCTACCTACGCAGCATGTTCATGTCGTTCCTAAATGAGCTTTTATCTCTCTCCCCTCACCAAAAATCAGATTCTTCTGAGGAGTTCCAGTACATTATCCTTTCCCCTGTGTAATTACCTTAACAAGCTGCAGCTGTTTTTATTCTCAGAAGCTTTACTGCCTGATATACAGCTGCTTACCCCCTTCGTAAGTGGAGGTCCTAAATGAGCTTTTTTCTCTGTTCCCTCACCACAATCCAGATTCTTTTGGCGAGTTACCAGTACAGTAACCATACCAGGAAGTACTTCATTTATTAAGCTACTGCTTTTCTAAAGCTCAGTGGAGATATTTACTGATAAACAGCAACCTACGCAGCATGTTCATGTCGTTCCTAAATGAGCTTTTATCTCTCTCCCCTCACCACAAATCAGATTCTTCTGAGGAGTTCCCAGTACTTTATCCTTTCTCCTGTGTAATTACCTTAACAAGCTCCAGCTGTTTTTATTCTCAGAAGGTTTAGTCCCTGATATACAGCTGCCTACCCCCTTCGTAAGTGCAGGTCCTAAATGAGCTTTTTTCTCTGTTCCCTCACCACAATCCAGATTCTTTTGGGGAGTTACCAGTACACTAACCATACCAGGAAGTGCTTAATTTATTAAGCTACTGCTTTTCTAAAGCTCAGTGGAGATATTTACTGATAAACAGCTACCTACGCAGCATGTTCATGTCGTTCCTAAATGAGCTTTTATCTCTCTCCCCTCACCACAAATCAGATTCTTCTGAGGAGTTCCCAGTACTTTATCCTTTCCCCTGTGTAATTACCTTAACAAGCTCCAGTTGTTTTTATTCTCAGAAGGTTTAGTCCCTGATATACAGCTGCCTACCCCCTTCGTAAGTGCAGGTCCTAAATGAGCTTTTTTCTCTGTTCCCTCACCACAATCCAGATTCTTTTGGGGAGTTACCAGTACAGTAACCATACCAGGAAGTACTTAATTTATTAAGCTACTGCTTTTCTTAATCTCAGTGGAGATATTTACTGATAAACAGCTACCTACGCAGCATGTTCATGTCGTTCCTAAATGAGCTTTTATCTCTCTCCCCTCACCACAAATCAGATTCTTCTGAGGAGTTCCCAGTACATTATCCTTTCCCCTGTGTAATTACCTTAACAAGCTGCAGCTGTTTTTATTCTCAGAAGGTTTACTCCCTGATATACAGCTGCCTACCCCCTTCGTAGTGCAGGTCCTAAATGAGCTTTTTTCTCTGTTCCCTCACCACAATCCAGATTCTTTTGGGGAGTTACCAGTACAGTAACCATACCAGGAAGTACTTAATTTATTAAGCTACTGCTTTTCTAAAGCTCAGTGGAGATATTTACTGATAAACAGCTACCTACGCAGCATGTTCATGTCGTTCCTAAATGAGCTTTTATCTCTCTCCCCTCACCACAAATCAGATTCTTCTGAGGAGTTCCCAGTACTTTATCCTTTCTCCTGTGTAATTACCTTAACAAGCTCCAGCTGTTTTTATTCTCAGAAGGTTTACTCCCTGATATACAGCTGCCTACCCCCTTCGTAAGTGCAGGTCCTAAATGAGCTTTTTTCTCTGTTCCCTCACCACAATCCAGATTCTTTTGGGGAGTTACCAGTACACTAACCATACCAGGAAGTACTTAATTTATTAAGCTACTGCTTTTCTAAAGCTCAGTGGAGATATTTACTGATAAACAGCTACCTAAGCAGCATGTTCATGTCATTCCTAAATGAGCTTTTATCTCTCTCCCCTCACCACAAATCAGATTCTTCTGAGGAGTTCCCAGTACTTTATCCTTTCTCCTGTGTAATTATCTTAACAAGCTCCAGCTGTTTTTATTCTCAGAAGGATTACTCCCTGATATACAGCTGCCTACCCCCTTCGTAAGTGCAGGTCCTAAATGAGCTTTTTTCTCTGTTCACTCACCACAATCCAGATTCTTTTGGGGAGTTACCAGTACAGTAACCATACCAGGAAGTACTTAATTTATTAAGCTACTGCTTTTTTTAATCTCAGTGGAGATATTTACTGATAAACAGCTACCTACGCAGCATGTTCATGTCGTTCCTAAATGAGCTTTTATCTCTCTCCCCTCACCACAAATCAGATTCTTCTGAGGAGTTCCCAGTACATTATCCTTTCCCCTGTGTAATTACCTTAACAAGCTCCACCTGTTTTTATTCTCAGAAGGTTTAGTCCTTGATATACAGCTGCCTACCCCCTTCGTAAGTGCAGGTCCTAAATGAGCTTTTTTCTCTGATCCCTCACCACAATCCAGATTCTTTTGGGGAGCTACCAGTACAGTAACCATACCAGGAAGTACTTAATTTATTAAGCTACTGCTTTTCTTAATCTCAGTGGAGATATTTACTGATAAACAGCTACCTACGCAGCATGTTCATGTCGTTCCTAAATGAGCTTTTATCTCTCTCCCCTCACCACAAATCAGATTCTTCTGAGGAGTTCCCAGTACTTTATCCTTTCTCCTGTGTAATTACCTTAACAAGCTCCAGCTGTTTTTATTCTCAGAAGGTTTACTCCCTGATATACAGCTGCCTACCCCCTTCGTAAGTGCAGGTCATAAATGAGCTTTTTTCTCTGTTCCCTCACCACAATCCAGATTCTTTTGGGGAGTTACCAGTACACTAACCATACCAGGAAGTACTTAATTTATTAAGCTACTGCTTTTCTAAAGCTCAGTGGAGATATTTACTGATAAACAGCTACCTACGCAGCATGTTCATGTCGTTCCTAAATGAGCTTTTATCTCTCTCCCCTCACCACAAATCAGATTCTTCTGAGGAGTTCCCAGTACTTTATCCTTTCTCCTGTGTAATTACCTTAACAAGCTCCAGCTGTTTTTATTCTCAGAAGGTTTACTCCCTGATATACAGCTGCCTACCCCCTTCGTAAGTGCAGGTCCTAAATGAGCTTTTTTCTCTGTTCCCTCACCACAATCCAGATTCTTTTGGGGAGTTACCAGTACAGTAACCATACCAGGAAGTACTTAATTTATTAAGCTACTGCTTTTCTTAATCTCAGTGGAGATATTTACTGATAAACAGCTACCTACGCAGCATGTTCATGTCGTTCCTAAATGAGCTTTTATCTCTCTCCCCTCACCACAAATCAGATTCTTCTGAGGAGTTCCCAGTACATTATCCTTTCCCCTGTGTAATTACCTTAACAAGCTCCAGCTGTTTTTATTCTCAGAAGCTTTACTCCCTGATATACAGCTGCCTACCCCCTCGTAAGTGCAGGTCCTAAATGAGCTTTTTTCTCTGTTCCCTCACCACAATCCAGATTCTTTTGGGGAGTTACCAGTACAGTAACCATACCAGGAAGTACTTAATTTATTAAGCTACTGCTTTTCTTAATCTCAGTGGAGATATTTACTGATAAACAGCTACCTACGCAGCATGTTCATGTCGTTCCTAAATGAGCTTTTATCTCTCTCCCCTCACCAAAAATCAGATTCTTCTGAGGAGTTCCCAGTACATTATCCTTTCCCCTGTGTAATTACCTTAACAAGCTGCAGCTGTTTTTATTCTCAGAAGCTTTACTCCCTGATATACAGCTGCTTACCCCCTTCGTAAGTGCAGGTCCTACATGAGCTTTTTTCTCTGTTCCCTCACCACAATCCAGATTCTTTTGGGGAGTTACCAGTACAGTAACCATACCAGGAAGTACTTCATTTATTAAGCTACTGCTTTTCTAAAGCTCAGTGGAGATATCTACTGATAAACAGCTACCTACGCAGCATGTTCATGTCGTTCCTAAATGAGCTTTTATCTCTCTCCCCTCACCACAAATCAGATTCTTCTGAGGAGTTCCCAGTACTTTATCCTTTCTCCTGCGTAATTACCTTAACAAGCTCCAGCTGTTTTTATTCTCAGAAGGTTTAGTCCCTGATATACAGCTGCCTACCCCCTTCGTAAGTGCAGGTCCTAAATGAGCTTTTTTCTCTGTTCCCTCACCACAATCCAGATTCTTTTGGGGAGTTACCAGTACACTAACCATACCAGGAAGTACTTAATTTATTAAGCTACTGCTTTTCTAAAGCTCAGTGGAGATATTTACTGATAAACAGCTACCTACGCAGCATGTTCATGTCGTTCCTAAATGAGCTTTTATCTCTCTCCCCTCACCACAAATCAGATTCTTCTGAGGAGTTCCCAGTACTTTATCCTTTCCCCTGTGTAATTACCTTAACAAGCTCCAGCTGTTTTTATTCTCAGAAGGTTTAGTCCCTGATATACAGCTGCCTACCCCCTTCGTAAGTGCAGGTCCTAAATGAGCTTTTTTCTCTGTTCCCTCACCACAATCCAGATTCTTTTGGGGAGTTACCAGTACAGTAACCATACCAGGAAGTACTTAATTTATTAAGCTACTGCTTTTCTTAATCTCAGTGGAGATATTTACTGATAAACAGCTACCTACGCAGCATGTTCATGTCGTTCCTAAATGAGCTTTTATCTCTCTCCCCTCACCACAAATCAGATTCTTCTGAGGAGTTCCCAGTACATTATCCTTTCCCCTGTGTAATTAGCTTAACAAGCTGCAGCTGTTTTTATTCTCAGAAGCTTTACTCCCTGATATACAGCTGCCTACCCCCTTCGTAAGCGCAGGTCCTAAATGAGCTTTTTTCTCTGTTCCCTCACCACAATCCAGATTCTTTTGGGGAGTTACCAGTACACTAACCATAACAGGAAGTACTTAATTTATTAAGCTACTGCTTTTCTTAATCTCAGTGGAGATATTTACTGATAAACAGCTACCTACGCAGCATGTTCATGTCGTTCCTAAATGAGCTTTTATCTCTCTCCCCTCACCACAAATCAGATTCTTCTGAGGAGTTCCCAGTACATTATCCTTTCCCCTGTGGAATTACCTTAACAAGCTCCAGCTGTTTTTATTCTCAGAAGCTTTACTCCCTGATATACAGCTGCCTACCCCCTTCGTAAGTGCAGGTCCTAAATGAGCTTTTTTCTCTGTTCCCTCACCACAATCCAGATTCTTTTGGGGAGTTACCAGTACAGTAACCATACCAGGAAGTACTTAATTTATTAAGCTACTGCTTTTCTTAATCTCAGTGGAGATATTTACTCATAAACAGCTACCTACTCAGCATGTTCATGTCGTTCCTAAATGAGCTTTTATCTCTCTCCCCTCACCACAAATCAGACTCTTCTGAGGAGTTCCCAGTATATTATCCTTTCCCCTGTGTAATTACCTTAACAAGCTGCAGCTGTTTTTATTCTCAGAAGGTTTACTCCCTGATATACAGCTGCCTACCCCCTTCGTAAGTGCAGGTCCTAAATGAGCTTTTTTCTCTGTTCCCTCACCACAATCCAGATTCTTTTGGGGAGTTACCAGTACAGTAACCATACCAGGAAGTACTTAATTTATTAAGCTACTGCTTTTCTAAAGCTCAGTGGAGATATTTACTGATAAACAGCTACCTACGCAGCATGTTCATGTCGTTCCTAAATGAGCTTTTATCTCTCTCCCCTCACCACAAATCAGATTCTTCTGAGGAGTTCCCAGTACCTTATCCTTTCTCCTGTGTAATTACCTTAACAAGCTCCAGCTGTTTTTATTCTCAGAAGGTTTACTCCCTGATATACAGCTGCCTACCCCCTTCGTAAGTGCAGGTCCTAAATGAGCTTTTTTCTCTGTTCCCTCACCACAATCCAGATTCTTTTGGGGAGTTACCAGTACACTAACCATACCAGGAAGTACTTAATTTATTAAGCTACTGCTTTTCTAAAGCTCAGTGGAGATATTTACTGATAAACAGCTACCTACGCAGCATGTTCATGTCATTCCTAAATGAGCTTTTATCTCTCTCCCCTCACCACAAATCAGATTCTTCTGAGGAGTTCCCAGTACTTTATCCTTTCTCCTGTGTAATTATCTTAACAAGCTCCAGCTGTTTTTATTCTCAGAAGGATTACTCCCTGATATACAGCTGCCTACCCCCTTCGTAAGTGCAGGTCCTAAATGAGCTTTTTTCTCTGTTCACTCACCACATTCCAGATTCTTTTGGGGAGTTACCAGTACAGTAACCATACCAGGAAGTACTTAATTTATTAAGCTACTGCTTTTTTTAATCTCAGTGGAGATATTTACTGATAAACAGCTACCTACGCAGCATGTTCATGTCGTTCCTAAATGAGCTTTTATCTCTCTCCCCTCACCACAAATCAGATTCTTCTGAGGAGTTCCCAGTACATTATCCTTTCCCCTGTGTAATTACCTTAACAAGCTCCAGCTGTTTTTATTCTCAGAAGGTTTAGTCCTTGATATACAGCTGCCTACCCCCTTCGTAAGTGCAGGTCCTAAATGAGCTTTTTTCTCTGATCCCTCACCACAATCCAGATTCTTTTGGGGAGTTACCAGTACAGTAACCATACCAGGAAGTACTTAATTTATTAAGCTACTGCTTTTCTTAATCTCAGTGGAGATATTTACTGATAAACAGCTACCTACGCAGCATGTTCATGTCGTTCCTAAATGAGCTTTTATCTCTCTCCCCTCACCACAAATCAGATTCTTCTGAGGAGTTCCCAGTACTTTATCCTTTCTCCTGTGTAATTACCTTAACAAGCTCCAGCTGTTTTTATTCTCAGAAGGTTTACTCCCTGATATACAGCTGCCTACCCCCTTCGTAAGTGCAGGTCCTAAATGAGCTTTTTTCTCTGTTCCCTCACCACAATCCAGATTCTTTTGGGGAGTTACCAGTACACTAACCATACCAGGAAGTACTCAATTTATTAAGCTACTGCTTTTCTAAAGCTCAGTGGAGATATTTACTGATAAACAGCTACCTACGCAGCATGTTCATGTCGTTCCTAAATGAGCTTTTATCTCTCTCCCCTCACCACAAATCAGATTCTTCTGAGGAGTTCCCAGTACTTTATCCTTTCTCCTGTGTAATTACCTTAACAAGCTCCAGCTGTTTTTATTCTCAGAAGGTTTACTCCCTGATATACAGCTGCCTACCCCCTTCGTAAGTGCAGGTCCTAAATGAGCTTTTTTCTCTGTTCCCTCACCACAATCCAGATTCTTTTTGGGAGTTACCAGTACAGTAACCATACCAGGAAGTACTTAATTTATTAAGCTACTGCTTTTCTTAATCTCAGTGGAGATATTTACTGATAAACAGCTACCTACGCAGCATGTTCATGTCGTTCTTAATGAGCTTTTATCTCTCTCCCCTCACCACAAATCAGATTCTTCTGAGGAGTTCCCAGTACATTATCCTTTCCCCTGTGTAATTACCTTAACAAGCTCCAGCTGTTTTTATTCTCAGAAGCTTTACTCCCTGATATACAGCTGCCTACCCCCTTCGTAAGTGCAGGTCCTAAATGAGCTTTTTTCTCTGTTCCCTCACCACAATCCAGATTCTTTTGGGGAGTTACCAGTACAGTAACCATACCAGGAAGTACTTAATTTATTAAGCTACTGCTTTTCTTAATCTCAGTGGAGATATTTACTGATAAACAGCTACCTACGCAGCATGTTCATGTCGTTCCTAAATGAGCTTTTATCTCTCTCCCCTCACCACAAATCAGATTCTTCTGAGGAGTTCCCAGTACATTATCCTTTCCCCTGTGTAATTACCTTAACAAGCTCCAGCTGTTTTTATTCTCAGAAGCTTTACTCCCTGATATACAGCTGCCTACCCCCTCGTAAGTGCAGGTCCTAAATGAGCTTTTTTCTCTGTTCCCTCACCACAATCCAGATTCTTTTGGGGAGTTACCAGTACAGTAACCATACCAGGAAGTACTTAATTTATTAAGCTACTGCTTTTCTTAATCTCAGTGGAGATATTTACTGATAAACAGCTACCTACGCAGCATGTTCATGTCGTTCCTAAATGAGCTTTTATCTCTCTCCCCTCACCAAAAATCAGATTCTTCTGAGGAGTTCCCAGTACATTATCCTTTCCCCTGTGTAATTACCTTAACAAGCTGCAGCTGTTTTTATTCTCAGAAGCTTTACTCCCTGATATACAGCTGCTTACCCCCTTCGTAAGTGCAGGTCCTAAATGAGCTTTTTTCTCTGTTCCCTCACCACAATCCAGATTCTTTTGGGGAGTTACCAGTACAGTAACCATACCAGGAAGTACTTCATTTATTAAGCTACTGCTTTTCTAAAGCTCAGTGGAGATATTTACTGATAAACAGCTACCTACGCAGCATGTTCATGTCGTTCCTAAATGAGCTTTTATCTCTCTCCCCTCACCACAAATCAGATTCTTCTGAGGAGTTCCCAGTACTTTATCCTTTCTCCTGTGTAATTACCTTAACAAGCTCCAGCTGTTTTTATTCTCAGAAGGTTTAGTCCCTGATATACAGCTGCCTACCCCCTTCGTAAGTGCAGGTCCTAAATGAGCTTTTTTCTCTGTTCCCTCACCACAATCCAGATTCTTTTGGGGAGTTACCAGTACACTAACCATACCAGGAAGTACTTAATTTATTAAGCTACTGCTTTTCTAAAGCTCAGTGGAGATATTTACTGATAAACAGCTACCTACGCAGCATGTTCATGTCGTTCCTAAATGAGCTTTTATCTCTCTCCCCTCACCACAAATCAGATTCTTCTGAGGAGTTCCCAGTACTTTATCCTTTCCCCTGGGTAATTACCTTAACAAGCTCCAGCTGTTTTTATTCTCAGAAGGTTTAGTCCCTGATATACAGCTGCCTACCCCCTTCGTAAGTGCAGGTCCTAAATGAGCTTTTTTCTCTGTTCCCTCACCACAATCCAGATTCTTTTGGGGAGTTACCAGTACAGTAACCATACCAGGAAGTACTTAATTTATTAAGCTACTGCTTTTCTAAAGCTCAGTGGAGATATTTACTGATAAACAGCTACCTACGCAGCATGTTCATGTCGTTCCTAAATGAGCTTTTATCTCTCTCCCCTCACCACAAATCAGATTCTTCTGAGGAGTTCCCAGTACATTATCCTTTCCCCTGTGTAATTACCTTAACAAGATGCAGCTGTTTTTATTCTCAGAAGCTTTACTCCCTGATATACAGCTGCCTAGCCCCTTCGTAAGTGCAGGTCCTAAATGAGCTTTTTTCTCTGTTCCCTCACCACAATCCAGATTCTTTTGGGGAGTTACCAGTACAGTAACCATACCAGGAAGTACTTAATTTATTAAGCTACTGCTTTTCTAAAGCTCAGTGGAGATATTTACTGATAAACAGCTACCTACGCAGCATGTTCATGTCGTTCCTAAATGAGCTTTTATCTCTCTCCCCTCACCACAAATCAGATTCTTCTGAGGAGTTCCCAGTACATTATCCTTTCCCCTGTGTAATTACCTTAACAAGCTGCAGCTGTTTTTGTTCTCAGAAGCTTTACTCCCTGATATACAGCTGCCTACCCCCTTCGTAAGTGCAGGTCCTAAATGAGCTTTTTTCTCTGTTCCCTCACCACAATCCAGATTCTTTTGTGGCGTTACCAGTACAGTAACCATACCAGGAAGTACTTAATTTATTAAGCTACTGCTTTTCTTAATCTCAGTGGAGATATTTACTGATAAACAGCTACCTACGCAGCATGTTCATGTCGTTCCTAAATGAGCTTTTATCTCTCTCCCCTCACCACAAATCAGATTCTTCTGAGGAGTTCCCAGTACTTTATCCTATCTCCTGTGTAATTACCTTAACAAGCTCCAGCTGTTTTTATTCTCAGAAGGTTTACTCCCTGATATACAGCTGCCTACCCCCTTCGTAAGTGCAGTTCCTAAATGAGCTTTTTTCTCTCTTCCCTCACCACAATCCAGATTCTTTTGGGGAGTTACCAGTACAGTAACCATACCAGGAAGTACTTAATTTATTAAGCTACTGCTTTTCTTAATCTCAGTGGAGATATTTACTGATAAACAGCTACCTACGCAACATGTTCATGTCGTTCCTAAATGAGCTTTTATCTCTCTCCCCTCACCACAAATCAGATTCTTCTGAGGAGTTCCCAGTATATTATCCTTTCCCCTGTGTAATTACCTTAACAAGCTCCAGCTGTTTTTATTCTCAGAAGTTTTAGTCCCTGATATACAGCTGCCTAACCCCTTCGTTAGTGCAGGTCCTAAATGAGCTTTTTTCTCTGTTCCCTCACCACAATCCAGATTCTTTTGGGGAGTTACCAGTACAGTAACCATACCAGGAAGTACTTAATTTATTAAGCTACTGCTTTTCTTAATCTCAGTGTAGATATTTACTGATAAAGAGCTACCTACGCAGCATGTTCATGTCGTTCCTAAATGAGCTTTTATCTCTCTCCCCTCACCACAAATCAGATTCTTCTGAGGAGTTCCCAGTACATTATCCTTTCCCCTGTGTAATTACCTTAACAAGCTGCAGCTGTTTTTATTCTCAGAAGCTTTACTCCCTGATATACAGCTGCCTAACCCCTTCGAAAGTGCAGGTCCTAAATGAGCTTTTTTCTCTGTTCCCTCACCACAATCCAGATTCTTTTGGGGAGTTACCAGTACAGTAACCATACCAGGAAGTACTTAATTTATTAAGCTACTGCTTTTCTAAAGCTCAGTGGAGATATTTACTGATAAACAGCTACCTACGCAGCATGTTCATGTCGTTCCTAAATGAGCTTTTATCTCTCTCCCCTCACCACAAATCAGATTCTTCTGAGGAGTTCCCAGTACTTTATCCTTTCTCCTGTGTAATTACCTTAACAAGCTCCAGCTGTTTTTATTCTCAGAAGGTTTTCTCCCTGATATACAGCTGCCTACCCCCTTCGTAAGTGCAGGTCCTAAATGAGCATTTTTCTCTGTTCCCTCACCACAATCCAGATTCTTTTTGGGAGTTACCAGTAAAGTAACCATACCAGGAAGTACTTAATTTATTAAGCTACTGCTTTTCTTAATCTCAGTGGAGATATTTACTGATAAACAGCTTCCTACGCAGCATGTTCATGTCGTTCCTAAATGAGCTTTTATCTCTCTCCCCTCAACACAAATCAGATTCTTCTGAGGAGTTCCCAGTACATTATCCTTTCCCTTGTGTAATTACCTTAACAAGCTCCAGCTGTTTTTATTCTCAGAAGGTTTACTCCCTGATATACAGCTGCCTACCCCCTTCGTAAGTGCAGGTCCTAAATGAGCTTTTTTCTGTGTTCCCTCACCACAATCCAGATTCTTTTGGGGAGTTACCAGTACAGTAACCATACCAGGAAGTACTTAATTTATTAAGCTACTGCTTTTCTTAATCTCAGTGGAGATATTTACTGATAAACAGCTACCTACGCAGCATGTTCATGTCGTTCCTAAATGAGCTTTTATCTCTCTCCCCTCACCACAAATCAGATTCTTCTGAGGAGTTCCCAGTACTTTATCCTTTCTCCTGTGGAATTTCCTTAACAAGCTCCAGCTGTTTTTATTCTCAGAAGCTTTACTCCCTGATATACAGCTGCCTACCCCCTTCGTAAGTGCAGGTCCTAAATGAGCTTTTTTCTCTGTTCCCTCACCACAATCCAGATTCTTTTGGGGAGTTACCAGTACAGTAACCATACCAGGAAGTACTTAATTTATTAAGCTACTGCTTTTCTTAATCTCAGTGGAGATATTTACTGATAAACAGCTACCTATGCAGCATGTTCATGTCGTTCCTAAATGAGCTTTTATCTCTCTCCCCTCACCACAAATCAGATTCTTCTGAGGAGTTCCCAGTACATTATCCTTTCCCCTGTGTAATTACCTTAACAAGCTCCAGCTGTTTTTATTCTCAGAAGCTTTACTCCCTGATATACAGCTGCCTACCCCCTTCGTAAGTGCAGGTCCTAAATGAGCTTTTTTCTCTGTTCCCTCACCACAATCCAGATTCTTTTGGGGAGTTACCAGTACAGTAACCATACCAGGAAGTACTTAATTTATTAAGCTACTGCTTTTCTTAATCTCAGTGGAGATATTTACTGATAAACAGCTACCTACGCAGCATGTTCATGTCGTTCCTAAATGAGCTTTTATCTCTCTCCCCTCACCACAAATCAGATTCTTCTGAGGAGTTCCCAGTACATTATCCTTTCCCCTGTGTAATTACCTTAACAAGCTCCAGCTGTTTTTATTCTCAGAAGCTTTACTCCCTGATAAACAGCTGCCTACCCCCTTTGTAAGTGCAGGTCCTAAATGAGCTTTTTTCTCTGTTCCCTCACCACAATCCAGATTCTTTTGGGGAGTTACCAGTACAGTAACCATACCAGGAAGTACTTAATTTATTAAGCTACTGCTTTTCTTAATCTCAGTGGAGATATTTACTGATAAACAGCTACCTACGCAGCATGTTCATGTCGTTCCTAAATAAGCTTTTATCTCTCTCCCCTCACCACAAATCAGATTCTTCTGAGGAGTTCCCAGTACATTATCCTTTCCCCTGTGTAATTACCTTAACAAGATGCAGCTGTTTTTATTCTCAGAAGCTTTAGTCCCTGATATACAGCTGCCTACCCCCTTCGTAAGTGCAGGTCCTAAATGAGCTTTTTTCTCTGTTCCTTCACCACAATCCAGATTGTTTTGGGGAGTTACCAGTACAGTAACCATACCAGGAAGTACTTAATTTATTAAGCTACTGCTTTTCTTAATCTCAGTGGAGATATTTACTGATAAACAGCTACCTACGCAGCATGTTCATGTCGTTCCTAAATGAGCTTTTATCTCTCTCCCCTCACCACAATTCAGATTCTTCTGAGGAGTTCCCAGTACATTATCCTTTCCCCTGTGTAATTATCTTAACAAGCTCCAGCTGTTTTTATTCTCAGAAGGTTTACTCCCTGATATACAGCTGCCTACCCCCTTCGTAAGTGCAGGTCCTAAATGAGCTTTTTTCTCTGTTCCCTCACCACAATCCAGATTCTTTTGGGGAGTTACCAGTACAGTAACCATACCAGGAAGTACTTAATTTATTAAGCTACTGCTTTTCTTAATCTCAGTGGAGATATTTACTGATAAACAGCTACCTACGCAGCATGTTCATGTCGTTCCTAAATGAGCTTTTATCTCTCTCCCCTCACCACAAATCAGATTCTTCTGAGGAGTTCCCAGTACATTATCCTTTCCCCTGTGTAATTACCTTAACAAGCTGCAGCTGTTTTTATTCTCAGAAGCTTTACTCCCTGATATACAGCTGCCTACCCCCTTCGTAAGTGCAGGTCCTAAATGAGCTTTTTTCTCTGTTCCCTCACCACAATCCAGATTCTTTTGGGGAGTTACCAGTACAGTAACCATACGAGGAAGTACTTAATTTATTAAGCTACTGCTTTTCAAAAGCTCAGTGGAGATATTTACTGATAAACAGCTACCTACGCAGCATGTTCATGTCGTTCCTAAATGAGCTTTTATCTCTCTCCCCTCACCACAAATCAGATTCTTCTGAGGACTTCCCAGTACTTTATCCTAATTCCTGTGTAATTACCTTAACAAGCTCCAGCTGTTTTTATTCTCAGAAGGTTTACTCCCTGATATACAGCTGCCTACCCCCTTCGTAAGTGCAGGTCCTAAATGAGCTTTTTTCTCTGTTCCCTCACCACAATCCAGATTCTTTTGGGGAGTTACCAGTACAGTAACCATACCAGGAAGTACTTAATTTATTAAGCTACTGCTTTTCTTAATCTCAGTGGAGATATTTACTGATAAACACCTACCTACGCAGCATGTTCATGTCGTTCCTAAATGAGCTTTTATCTCTCTCCCATCACCACAAATCAGATTCTTCTGAGGAGTTCCCAGTACTTTATCCTTTCCCCTGTGTAATTACCTTAACAAGCTCCAGCTGTTTTTATTCTCAGAAGCTTTACTCCCTGATATACAGCTGCCTACCCCCTTCGTAAGTGCAGGTCCTAAATGAGCTTTTTTCTCTGTTCCCTCACCACAATCCAGATTCTTTTGGGGAGTTACCAGTACAGTAACCATACCAGGAAGTACTTAATTTATTAAGCTACTGCTTTTCTAAAGCTCAGTGGAGATATTTACTGATAAACAGCTACCTACGCAGCATGTTCATGTCGTTCCTAAATGAGCTTTTATCTCTCTCCCCTCACCACAAATCAGATTCTTCTGAGGAGTTCCCAGTACATTATCCTTTCCCCTGTGTAATTACCTTAACAAGATGCAGCTGTTTTTATTCTCAGAAGCTTTACTCCCTGATATACAGCTGCCTACCCCCTTCGTAAGTGCAGGTCCTAAATGAGCTTTTTTCTCTGTTCCCTCACCACAATCCAGATTCTTTTGGGGATTTACCAGTACAGTAACCATACCAGGAAGTACTTAATTTATTAAGCTACTGCTTTTCTAAAGCTCAGTGGAGATATTTACTGATAAACAGCTACCTACGCAGCATGTTCATGTCGTTCCTAAATGAGCTTTTATCTCTCTCCCCTCACCACAAATCAGATTCTTCTGAGGAGTTCCCAGTACTTTAACCTTATTCCTGTGTAATTACCTTAACAAGCTCCAGCTGTTTTTATTCTCAGAAGGTTTACTCCCTGATATACAGCTGCCTACCCCCGTCGTAAGTGCAGGTCCTAAATGAGCTTTTTTCTCTGTTCCCTCACCACAATCCAGATTCTTTTGGGGAGTTACCACTACAGTAACCATACCAGGAAGTACTTAATTTATTAAGCTAATGCTTTTCTTAATCTCAGTGGAGATATTTACTGATAAACAGCTACCTACGCAGCATGTTCATGTCGTTCCTAAATGAGCTTTTATCTCTCTCCCCTCACCACAAATCAGATTCTTCTGAGGAGTTCCCAGTACATTATCCTTTCCCCTGTGTAATTACCTTAACAAGATGCAGCTGTTTTTATTCTCAGAAGCTTTACTCCCTGATATACAGCTGCCTACCCCCTTCGTAAGTGCAGGTCCTAAATGAGCTTTTTTCTCTGTTCCCTCACCACAATCCAGATTCTTTTGGGGAGTTACCAGTACAGTAACCATACCAGGAAGTACTTAATTTATTAAGCTACTGGTTTCTAAAGCTCAGTGGAGATATTTACTGATAAACAGCTACCTACGCAGCATGTTCATTTCGTTCCTAAATGAGCTTTTATCTCTCTCCCCTCACCACAAATCAGATTCTTCTGAGGAGTTCCCAGTACTTTAACCTTATTCCTGTGTAATTACCTTAACAAGCTCCAGCTGTTTTTATTCTCAGAAGGTTTACTCCCTGATATACAGCTGCCTACCCCCGTCGTAAGTGCAGGTCCTAAATGAGCTTTTTTCTCTGTTCCCTCACCACAATCCAGATTCTTTTGGGGAGTTACCACTACAGTAACCATACCAGGAAGTACTTAATTTATTAAGCTAATGCTTTTCTTAATCTCAGTGGAGATATTTACTGATAAACAGCTACCTACGCAGCATGTTCATGTCGTTCCTAAATGAGCTTTTATCTCTCTCCCGTCACCACAAATCAGATTCTTCTGAGGACTTCCCAGTACTTTATCCTTATTCCTGTGTAATTACCTTAACAAGCTCCAGCTGTTTTTATTCTCAGAAGGTTTACTCCCTGATATACAGCTGCCTACCCCCTTCGTAAGTGCAGGTCCTAAATGAGCTTTTTTCTCTGTTCCCTCACCACAATCCAGATTCTTTTGGGGAGTTACCAGTACAGTAACCATACCAGGAAGTACTTAATTTACTAAGCTACTGCTTTTCTAAAGCTCAGTGGAGATATTTACTGATAAACAGCTACCTACGCAGCATGTTCATGTCGTTCCTAAATGAGCTTTTATCTCTCTCCCCTCACCACAAATCAGATTCTTCTGAGGACTTCCCAGTACTTTATCCTTTTTCCTGTGTAATTACCTTAACAAGCTCCAGCTGTTTTTATTCTCAGAAGGTTTACTCCCTGATATACAGCTGCCTACCCCCGTCGTAAGTGCAGGTCCTAAATGAGCTTTTTTCTCTGTTCCCTAACCACAATCCAGATTCTTTTGGGGAGTTACCACTACAGTAACCATACCAGGAAGTACTTAATTTATTAAGCTAATGCTTTTCTTAATCTCAGTGGAGATATTTACTGATAAACAGCTACCTACGCAGCATGTTCATGTCGTTCCTAAATGAACTTTTATCTCTCTCCCCTCACCACAAATCAGATTCTTCTGAGGAGTTCCCAGTACATTATCCTTTCCCCTGTGTAATTACCTTAACAAGCTGCAGCTGTTTTTATTCTCAGAAGGTTTACTCCCTGATATACAGCTGCCTACCCCCTTCGTAAGTGAAGGTCCTAAATGAGCTTTTTTCTCTGTTCCCTCACCACAATCCAGATTCTTTTGGGGAGTTACCAGTACAGTAACCATACCAGGAAGTACTTAATTTATTAAGCTACTGCTTTTCTTAATCTCAATGGAGATATTTACTGATAAACAGCTACCTACGCAGCATGTTCATGTCGTTCCTAAATGAGCTTTTATCTCTCTCCCCTCACCACAAATCAGATTCTTCTGAGGAGTTCCCAGTACATTATCCTTTCTCCTGTGTAATTACCTTAACAAGCTGCAGCTGTTTTTATTCTCAGAAGCTTTACTCCCTGATATACAGCTGCCTACCCCCTTCGTAAGTGCAGGTCCTAAATGAGCTTTTTTCTCTGTTCCCTCACCACAATCCAGATTCTTTTGGAGAGTTACCAGTACAGTAACCATACCAGGAAGTACTTAATTTATTAAGCTACTGCTTTTCTAAAGCTCAGTGGAGATATTTACTGATAAACAGCTACCTACGCAGCATGTTCATGTCGTTCCTAAATGAGCTTTTATCTCTCTCCCCTCACCACAAATCAGATTCTTCTGAGGACTTCCCAGTACTTTATCCTTATTCCTGTGTAATTACCTTAACAAGCTCCAGCTGTTTTTATTCTCAGAAGGTTTACTCCCTGATATACAGCTGCCTACCCCCTTCGTAAGTGCAGGTCCTAAATGAGCTTTTTTCTCTGTTCCCTCACCACAATCCAGATTCTTTTGGGGAGTTACCAGTACAGTAACCATACCAGGAAGTACTTAATTTATTAAGCTACTGCTTTTCTTAATCTCAGTGGAGATATTTACTGATAAACAGCTACCTACGCAGCATGTTCATGTCGTTCCTAAATGAGCTTTTATCTCTCTCCCCTCACCACAAATCAGATTCTTCTGAGGAGTTCCCAGTACATTATCCTTTCCCCTGTGTAATTACCTTAACAAGCTGCAGCTGTTTTTATTCTCAGAAGGTTTACTCCCTGATATACAGCTGCCTACCCCCTTCGTAAGTGCAGGTCCTAAATGAGCTTTTTTCTCTTTTCCCTCACCACAATCCAGATTCTTTTGGGGAGTTACCAGTACAGTAACCATACCAAGAAGTACTTAATTTATTAAGCTACTGCTTTTCTTAATCTCAGTGGAGATATTTACTGATAAACAGCTACCTACGCAGCATGTTCATGTCGTTCCTAAATGAGCTTTTATCTCTCTCCCCTCACCACAAATCAGATTCTTCTGAGGAGTTCCCAGTACATTATCCTTTCCCCTGTGTAATTACCTTAACAAGCTGCAGCTGTTTTTATTCTCAGAAGGTTTACTCCCTGATATACAGCTGCCTACCCCCTTCGTAAGTGCAGGTCCTAAATGAGCTTTTTTCTCTGTTCCCTCACCACAATCCAGATTCTTTTGGGGAGTTACCAGTACAGTAACCATACCAGGAAGTACTTAATTTATTAAGCTACTGCTTTTCTAAAGCTCAGTGGAGATATTTACTGATAAACAGCTACCTACGCAGCATGTTCATGTCGTTCCTAAATGAGCTTTTATCTCTCTCCCCTCACCACAAATCAGATTCTTCTGAGGACTTCCCAGTACTTTATCCTTATTCCTG
Source organism: Perognathus longimembris pacificus (assembly GCF_023159225.1). Lineage (NCBI taxonomy): Eukaryota > Metazoa > Chordata > Mammalia > Rodentia > Heteromyidae > Perognathus > Perognathus longimembris. The sequence continues at coordinate 17,126 of NW_025956279.1, read as the reverse complement.
TGTAATTACCTTAACAAGCTCCAGCTGTTTTTATTCTCAGAAGGTTTACTCCCTGATATACAGCTGCCTACCCCCGTCGTAAGTGCAGGTCCTAAATGAGCTTTTTTCTCTGTTCCCTCACCACAATCCAGATTCTTTTGGGGAGTTACCACTACAGTAACCATACCAGGAAGTACTTAATTTATTAAGCTAATGCTTTTCTTAATCTCAGTGGAGATATTTACTGATAAACAGCTACCTACGCAGCATGTTCATGTCGTTCCTAAATGAGCTTTTATCTCTCTCCCCTCACCACAAATCAGATTCTTCTGAGGAGTTCCCAGTACATTATCCTTTCCCCTGTGTAATTACCTTAACAAGATGCAGCTGTTTTTATTCTCAGAAGCTTTACTCCCTGATATACAGCTGCCTACCCCCTTCGTAAGTGCAGGTCCTAAATGAGCTTTTTTCTCTGTTCCCTCACCACAATCCAGATTCTTTTGGGGAGTTACCAGTACAGTAACCATACCAGGAAGTACTTAATTTATTAAGCTACTGCTTTTCTTAATCTCAGTGGAGATATTTACTGATAAACAGCTACCTACGCAGCATGTTCATGTCGTTCCTAAATGAGCTTTTATGTCTCTCCCCTCACCACAAATCAGATTCTTCTGAGGACTTCCCAGTACATTATGCTTTCCCCTGTGTAATTACCTTAACAAGCTGCAGCTGTTTTTATTCTCAGAAGGTTTACTCCCTGATATACAGCTGCCTACCCCCTTCGTAAGTGCAGGTCCTAAATGAGCTTTTTTCTCTGTTCCCTCACCACAATCCAGATTCTTTTGGGGAGTTACCAGTACAGTAACCATACCAGGAAGTACTTAATTTATTAAGCTACTGCTTTTCTAAAGCTCAGTGGAGATATTTACTGATAAACAGCTACCTACGCAGCATGTTCATGTCGTTCCTAAATGAGCTTTTATCTCTCTCCCCTCACCACAAATCAGATTCTTCTGAGGACTTCCCAGTACTTTATCCTTATTCCTGTGTAATTACCTTAACAAGCTCCAGCTGTTTTTATTCTCAGAAGGTTTACTCCCTGATATACAGCTGCCTACCCCCGTCGTAAGTGCAGGTCCTAAATGAGCTTTTTTCTCTGTTCCCTCACCACAATCCAGATTCTTTTGGGGAGTTACCACTACAGTAACCATACCAGGAAGTACTTAATTTATTAAGCTAATGCTTTTCTTAATCTCAGTGGAGATATTTACTGATAAACAGCTACCTACGCAGCATGTTCATGTCGTTCCTAAATGAGCTTTTATCTCTCTCCCCTCACCACAAATCAGATTCTTCTGAGGAGTTCCCAGTACATTATCCTTTCCCCTGTGTAATTACCTTAACAAGATGCAGCTGTTTTTATTCTCAGAAGCTTTACTCCCTGATATACAGCTGCCTACCCCCTTCGTAAGTGCAGGTCCTAAATGAGCTTTTTTCTCTGTTCCCTCACCACAATCCAGATTCTTTTGGGGAGTTACCAGTACAGTAACCATACCAGGAAGTACTTAATTTATTAAGCTACTGCTTTTCTAAAGCTCAGTGGAGATATTTACTGATAAACAGCTACCTACGCAGCATGTTCATGTCGTTCCTAAATGAGCTTTTATCTCTCTCCCCTCACCACAAATCAGATTCTTCTGAGGACTTCCCAGGACTTTATCCTTATTCCTGTGTAATTACCTTAACAAGCTCCAGCTGTTTTTATTCTCAGAAGGTTTACTCCCTGATATACAGCTGCCTACCCCCGTCGTAAGTGCAGGTCCTAAATGAGCTTTTTTCTCTGTTCCCTCACCACAATCCAGATTCTTTTGGGGAGTTACCACTACAGTAACCATACCAGGAAGTACTTAATTTATTAAGCTAATGCTTTTCTTAATCTCAGTGGAGATATTTACTGATAAACAGCTACCTACGCAGCATGTTCATGTCGTTCCTAAATGAACTTTTATCTCTCTCCCCTCACCACAAATCAGATTCTTCTGTGGAGTTCCCAGTACATTATCCTTTCCCCTGTGTAATTACCTTAACAAGATGCAGCTGTTTTTATTCTCAGAAGGTTTACTCCCTGATATACAGCTGCCTACCCCCTTCGTAAGTGCAGGTCCTAAATGAGCTTTTTTCTCTGTTCCCTCACCACAATCCAGATTCTTTTGTGGAGTTACCAGTACAGTAACCATACCAGGAAGTACTTAATTTATTAAGCTACTGCTTTTCTTAATCTCAGTGGAGATATTTACTGATAAACAGCTACCTACGCAGCATGTTCATGTCGTTCCTAAATGAGCTTTTATCTCTCTCCCATCACCACAAATCAGATTCTTCTGAGGAGTTCCCAGTACTTTATCCTTTCCCCTGTGTAATTACCTTAACAAGCTCCAGCTGTTTTTATTCTCAGAAGCTTTACTCCCTGATATACAGCTGCCTACCCCCTTCGTAAGTGCAGGTCCTAAATGAGCTTTTTTCTCTGTTCCCTCACCACAATCCAGATTCTTTTGGGGAGTTACCAGTACAGTAACCATACCAGGAAGTACTTAATTTATTAAGCTACTGCTTTTCTTAATCTCAGTGGAGATATTTACTGATAAACAGCTACCTACGCAGCATGTTCATGTCGTTCCTAAATGAGCTTTTATCTCTCTCCCCTCAACACAAATCAGATTCTTCTGAGGAGTTCCCAGTAATTATCCTTTCCCCTGTGTAATTACCTTAACAAGCTGCAGCTGTTTTTATTCTCAGAAGCTTTACTCCCTGATATACAGCTGCCTACCCCCTTCGTAAATGCAGGTCCTAAATGAGCTTTTTTCTCTGTTCCCTCACCACAATCCAGATTCTTTTGTGGAGTTACCAGTACAGTAACCATACCAGGAAGTACTTAATTTATTAAGCTACTGCTTTTCTTAATCTCAGTGGAGATATTTACTGATAAACAGCTACCTACGCAGCATGTTCATGTCGTTCCTAAATGAGCTTTTATCTCTCTCCCCTCACCACAAATCAGATTCTTCTGAGGAGTTCCCAGTACATTATCCTTTCCCTGTGTAATTACCTTAACAAGCTGCAGCTGTTTTTATTCTCAGAAGGTTTACTCCCTGATATACAGCTGACTACCCCCTTCGTAAGTGCAGGTCCTAAATGAGCTTTTTTCTCTGTTCCCTCACCACAATCCAGATTCCTTTGGGGAGTTACCAGTACAGTAACCATACCAGGAAGTACTTAATTTATTAAGCTACTGCTTTTCTTAATCTCAGTGGAGATATTTACTGATAAACAGCTACATACGCAGCATGTTCATGTCGTTCCTAAATGAGCTTTTATCTCTCTCCCCTCACCACAAATCAGATTCTTCTGAGGAGTTCCCAGTACATTATCCTTTCCCCTGTGTAATTACCTTAACAAGCTGCAGCTGTTTTTATTCTCAGAAGGTTTACTCCCTGATATACAGCTGCCTACCCCCTTCGTAAGTGCAGGTCTTAAATGAGCTTTTTTCTCTGTTCCCTCACCACAATCCAGATTCTTTTGGGGAGTTAGCAGTACAGTAACCATACCAGGAAGTACTTAATTTATTAACCTACTGCTTTTCTTCATCTCAGTGGAGATATTTACTGATAAACAGCTACCTAAGCAGCATGTACATGTAGTTCCTAAATGAGCTTTTATCTCTCTCCCCTCACCACAAATCAGATTCTTCTGAGGAGTTCCCAGTACATTATCCTTTCCCCTGTGTAATTACCTTAACAAGCTGCAGCTGTTTTTATTCTCAGAAGGTTTACTCCCTGATATACAGCTGCCTACCCCCTTCGTAAGTGCAGGTCCTAAATGAGCTTTTTTCTCTGTTCCCTCACCACAATCCAGATTCTTTGGGGGAGTTACCAGTACAGTAACCATACCAGGAAGTACTTAATTTATTAAGCTACTGCTTTTCTAAAGCTCAGTGGAGATATTTACTGATAAACAGCTACCTAAGAAGCATGTTCATGTCGTTCCTAAATGAGCTTTTATCTCTCTCCCCTCACCACAAATCAGATTCTTCTGAGGAGTTCCCAGTACTTTATCCTTTCTCCTGTGTAATTACCTTAACAAGCTCCAGCTTTTTTTATTCTCAGAAGGTTTACTCCCTGATATACAGCTGCCTACCCCCTTCGTAAGTGCAGGTCCTAAATGAGCTTTTTTCTCTGTTCCCTCACCACAATCCAGATTCTTTTGGGGAGTTACCAGTACAGTAACCATACCAGGAAGTACTTAATTTATTAAGCTACTGCTTTTCTTAATCTCAGTGGAGATATTTACTGATAAACAGCTACCTACGCAGCATGTTCATGTCGTTCCTAAATGAGCTTTTATCTCTCTCCCCTCACCACAAATCAGATTCTTCTGAGGAGTTCCCAGTACATTATCCTTTCCCCTGTGTAATTACCTTAACAAGCTGCAGCTGTTTTTATTCTCAGAAGCTTTACTCCCTGATATACAGCTGCCTACCCCCTTCGTAAGTGCAGGTCCTAAATGAGCTTTTTTCTCTGTTCCCTCACCACAATCCAGATTCTTTTGGGGAGTTACCAGTACAGTAACCATACCAGGAAGTACTTAATTTATTAAGCTACTGCTTTTCTAAAGCTCAGTGGAGATATTTACTGATAAACAGCTACCTACGCAGCATGTTCATGTCGTTCCTAAATGAGCTTTTATCTCTCTCCCCTCACCACAAATCAGATTCTTCTGAGGAGTTCCCAGTACTTTATCCTTTCTCCTGTGTAATTACCTTAACAAGCTCCAGCTGTTTTTATTCTCAGAAGGTTTACTCCCTGATATACAGCTGCCTACCCCCTTCGTAAGTGCAGGTCCTAAATGAGCTTTTTTCTCTGTTCCCTCACCACAATCCAGATTCTTTTGGGGAGTTACCAGTACAGTAACCATACCAGGAAGTACTTAATTTATAAAGCTACTGCTTTTCTTAATCGCAGTGGAGATATTTACTGATAAACAGCTACCTACGCAGCATGTTCATGTCGTTCCTAAATGAGCTTTTATCTCTCTCCCCTCACCACAAATCAGATTCTTCTGAGGAGTTCCCAGTACATTATCCTTTCCCCTGTGTAATTACCTTAACAAGCTGCAGCTGTTTTTATTCTCAGAAGGTTTACTCCCTGATATACAGCTGCCTACCCCCTTCGTAAGTGCAGGTCCTAAATGAGCTTTTTTCTCTGTTCCCTCACCACAATCCAGATTCTTTTGGGGAGTTACCAGTACAGTAACCATACCAGGAAGTACTTAATTTATTAAGCTACTGCTTTTCTTAATCTCAGTGGAGATATTTACTGATAAACAGCTACATACGCAGCATGTTCATGTCGTTCCTAAATGAGCTTTTATCTCTCTCCCCTCACCACAAATCAGATTCTTCTGAGGAGTTCCCAGTACATTATCCTTTCCCCTGTGTAATTACCTTAACAAGCTGCAGCTGTTTTTATTCTCAGAAGCTTTACTCCCTGATATACAGCTGCCTACCCCCTTCGTAAGTGCAGGTCCTAAATGACCTTTTTTCTCTGTTCCCTCACCATAATCCAGATTCTTTTGGGGAGTTACCAGTACAGTAACCATACCAGGAAGTACTTAATTTATTAAGCTACTGCTTTTCTAAAGCTCAGTGGAGATATTTACTGATAAACAGCTACCTACGCAGCATGTTCATGTCGTTCCTAAATGAGCTTTTATCTCTCTCCCCTCACCACAAATCAGATTCTTCTGAGGAGTTCCCAGTACTTTATCCTTTCTCCTGTGTAATTACCTTAACAAGCTCCAGCTGTTTTTATTCTCAGAAGGTTTACTCCCTGATATACAGCTGCCTACCCCCTTCGTAAGTGCAGGTCCTAAATGAGCTTTTTTCTCTGTTCCCTCACCACAATCCAGATTCTTTTGGGGAGTTACCAGTACAGTAACCATACCAGGAAGTACTTAATTTATTAAGCTACTGCTTTTCTTAATCTCAGTGGAGATATTTACTGATAAACAGCTACCTACGCAGCATGTTCATGTCGTTCCTAAATGAGCTTTTATCTCTCTCCCCTCACCACAAATCAGATTCTTCTGAGGAGTTCCCAGTACATTATCCTTTCCCCTGTGTAATTACCTTAACAAGCTCCAGCTGTTTTTATTCTCAGAAGGTTTACTCCCTGATATACAGCTGCCTACCCCCTTTGTAAGTGCAGGTCCTAAATGAGCATTTTTCTCTCTTCCCTCACCACAATCCAGATTATTTTGGGGAGTTACCAGTACAGTAACCATACCAGGAAGTACTTAATTTATTAAGCTACTGCTTTTCTTAATCTCAGTGGAGATATTTACTGATAAACAGCTACCTACGCAGCATGTTCATGTCGTTCCTAAATGAGCTTTTATCTCTCTCCCCTCACCACAAATCAGATTCTTCTGAGGAGTTCCCAGTACATTATCCTTTCCCCTGTGTAATTACCTTAACAAGCTCCAGCTGTTTTTATTCTCAGAAGGTTTACTCCCTGATATACTGCTGCCTACCCCCTTCGTAAGTGCAGGTCCTAAATGAGCTTTTTTCTCTGTTCCCTCACCACAATCCAGATTCTTTTGGGGGGTTACCAGTACAGTAACCATACCAGGAAGTACTTAATTTATTAAGCTACTGCTTTTCTTAATCTCAGTGGAGATATTTACTGATAAACAGCTACCTAAGCAGCATGTACATGTAGTTCCTAAATGAGCTTTTATCTCTCTCCCCTCACCACAAATCAGATTCTTCTGAGGAGTTCCCAGTACATTATCCTTTCCCCTGTGTAATTACCTTAACAAGCTCCAGCTTTTTTTATTCTCAGAAGCTTTACTCCCTGATATACAGCTGCCTACCCCCTTCGTAAGTGCAGGTCCTAAATGAGATTTTTCTCTGTTCCCTCACCACAATCCAGATTCTTTTGGGGAGTTACCAGTACAGTAACCATACCAGGAAGTACTTAATTTATTAAGCTACTGCTTTTCTTAATCTCAGTGGAGATATTTACTGATAAACAGCTATCTACGCAGCATGTTCATGTCGTTTAAAAATGAGCTTTTATCTCTCTCCCCTCACCACAAATCAGAATCTTCTGAGGAGTTCCCAGTACATTATCCTTTCCCCTGTGTAATTACCTTAACAAGCTCCAGCTGTTTTTATTCTCAGAAGCTTTACTCCCTGATATACAGCTGCCTACCCCCTTCGTAAGTTCGGGTCCTAAATGAGCTTTTTCCTCTTTTCCCTCACCACAATCCAGATTCTTTTGGGAAGTTACCAGTACAATAACCATACCAGGAAGTACTTAATTTATTAAGCTACTGCTTTTCTTAATCTCAGTGGAGATATTTACTGATAAACAGGTACATACGCAGCAAGTTCATGTCGTTCATAAATGAGCTTTTATCTCTCTCCCCTCACCACAAATCAGATTCTTCTGAGGAGTTCCCAGTACAATATCCTTTCCCCTGTGTAATTACCTTAACAAGCTCCAGCTGTTTTTATTCTCAGAAGGTTTACTCCCTGATATACAGCTGCCTACCCCCTTCGTAAGTGCAGTTCCTAAATGAGCTTTTTTCTCTCTTCCCTCACCAGAATCCAGATTCTTTTGGGGAGTTACCAGTACAGTAACCATACCAGGAAGTACTTAATTTATTAAGCTACTGCTTTTCTTAACCTCAGTGGAGATATTTACTGATAAACAGCTACCTACGCAGCATGTTCATGTCGTTCCTAAATGAGCTTTTATCTCTCTCCCCTCACCACAAATCAGATTCTTCTGAGGAGTTCCCAGTACATTATCCTTTCCCCTGTGTAATTACCTTAACAAGCTCCAGCTGTTTTTATTCTCAGAAGGTTTAATCCCTGATATACAGCAGCCTACCCCCTTCGTAAGTGCAGGTCCTAAATGAGCTTTTTTCTCTGTTCCCTCACCACAATCCAGATTCTTTTGGGGAGTTACCAGTACAGTAACCATAACAGGAAGTACTTAATTTATTAAGCTACTGCTTTTCTTAATCTCAGTGGATATATTTACTGATAAACAGCTACCTAAGTAGCATCTACATGTAGTTCTTAAATGAGCTTTTATCTCTCTCCCCTCACCACAAATCAGATTCTTCTGAGGAGTTCCCGGTACATTATCCTTTCCCCTGTGTAATTACCTTAACAAGCTCCAGCTGTTTTTATTCTCAGAAAGTTTACTCCCTGATATACAGCTGCCTACCCCCTTCGTAAGTGCAGGTCATAAATGAGCTTTTTTCTCTGTTCCCTCACCACAATCCAGATTCTTTTGGGGAGTTACCAGTACAGTAACCATACCAGGAAGTACTTAATTTATTAAGCTACTGCCTTTCTTAGTCTCAGTGGAGATATTTACTGATAAACAGCTACCTACGCAGCATGTTCATGTCGTTCCTAAATGAGCTTTTATCTCTCTCCCCTCACCACAAATCAGATTCTTCTGAGGAGTTCCCAGTACATTATCCTTTCCCCTGTGTAATTACCTTAACAAGCTCCAGCTGTTTTTATTCTCAGAAGCTTTAGTCCCTGATATACAGCTGCCTACCCCCTTCGTAAGTGCAGGTCCTAAATGAGCTTTTTTCTCTGTTCCCTCACCACAATCCAGATTCTTTTGGGGAGTTACCAGTACAGTAACCATACCAGGAAGTACTTAATTTATTAAGCTACTGCTTTTCTTAATCTCAGTGGGGATATTTACTGATAAACAGCTACCTACCCAGCATGTTCATGTCGTTCCTAAATGAGCTTTTATCTCTCTCCCCTCACCACAAATCAGATTCTTCTGAGGAGTTCCCAGTACATTATCCTTTCCCCTGTGTAATTACCTTAACAAGCTGCAGCTGTTTTTATTCTCAGAAGCTTTACTCCCTGATATACAGCTGCCTACCCCCTTCGTAAGTGCAGGTCCTAAATGAGCTTTTTTCTCTGTTCCCTCACCACAATCCAGATTCTTTTGGGGAGTTACCAGTACAGTAACCATACCAGGAAGTACTGAATTTATTAAGCTACTGCTTTTCTAAAGCTCAGTGGAGATATTTACTGATAAACAGCTACCTACGCAGCATGTTCATGTCGTTCCTAAATGAGCTTTTATCTCTCTCCCCTCACCACAAATCAGATTCTTCTGAGGAGTTCCCAGTACTTTATCCTTTCTCCTGTGTTATTACCTTAACAAGCTTCAGCTGTTTTTATTCTCAGAAGGTTTACTCCCTGATATACAGCTGCCTACCCCCTTCGTGAGTGCAGGTCCTAAATGAGCTTTTTTCTCTGTTCCCTCACCACAATCCAGATTCTTTTGGGGAGTTACCAGTACAGTAACCATACCAGGAAGTACTTAATTTATTAACCTACTGCTTTTCTTAATCTCAGTGGAGATATTTACTGATAAACAGCTACCTAAGTAGCATGTTCATGTCGTTCCTAAATGAGCTTTTATCTCTCTCCCCTCACCACAAATCAGATTCTTCTGAGGAGTTCCCCGTACATTATCCTTTCCTCTGTGTAATTACCTTAACAAGCTCCAGCTGTTTTTATTCTCAGAAGGTTTACTCCCTGATATACAGCTGCCTACCCCCTTCGTAAGTGCAGGTCCTAAATGAGCTTTTTTCTCTGTTCCCTCACCACAATCCAGATTCTTTTGGGGAGTTACCAGTACAGTAACCATACCAGGAAGTACTTAATTTATTAAGCTACTGCTTTTCTTAATCTCAGTGGAGATATTTACTGATAAACAGCTACCTACGCAGCATGTTCATGTCGTTCCTAAATGAGCTTTTATCTCTCTCCCCTCACCACAAATCAGATTCTTCTGAGGAGTTCCCAGTACATTATCCTTTCCACTGTGTAATTACCTTCCCAAGATGCAGCTGTTTTTATACTCAGAGGCTTTACTCCCTGATATACAGCTGCCTACCCCCTTCTTAAGTGCAGGTCCTAAATGAGCTTTTTTCTCTGTTCCCTCACCACAATCCAGATTCTTTTGGGGAGTTACCAGTACGGTAACCATACCAGGAAGTACTTAATTTATTAAGCTACTGCTTTTCTAAAGCTCAGTGGAGATATTTACTGATAAACAGCTACCTACGCAGCATGTTCATGTCGTTCCTAAATGAGCTTTTATCTCTCTCCCCTCACCACAAATCAGATTCTTCTGAGGAATTCCCAGTACTTTATCCTTTCTCCTGTGTAATTACCTTAACAAGCTCCAGCTGTTTTTATTCTCAGAAGGTTTACTCCCTGATATACAGCTGCCTACCCCCTTCGTAAGTGCAGGTCCTAAATGAGCTTTTTTCTCTGTTCCCTCACCACAATCCAGATTATTTTGGGGAGTTACCAGTACAGTAACCATACCAGGAAGTACTTAATTTATTAAGCTACTGCTTTTCTTAATCTCAGTGGAGATATTTACTTATAAACATCTACGTACGCAGCATGTTCATGTCGTTCCTTAATGAGCTTTTATCTCTCTCCCCTCACCACAAATCAGATTCTTTTGAGGAGTTCCCAGTACATTATCCTTTCCCCTGTGTAATTACCTTAACAAGCTCCAGCTGTTTTTATTCTCAGAAGGTTTACTCCCTGATATACAGCTGCCTACCCCCTTCGTAAGTGCAGGTCCTAAATGAGCTTTTTTCTCTGTTCCCTCACCACAATCCAGATTCTTTTGGGGAGTTACCAGTACAGTAATCATACCAGGAAGTACTTAATTTATTAAGCTACTGCTTTTCTTAATCTCAGTGTAGATATTTACTGATAAACAGCTACCTACGCAGCATGTTCATGTCGTTTGAAAATGAGCTTTTATCTCTCTCCCCTCACCACAAATCAGAATCTTCTGAGGAGTTCCCAGTACATTATCCTTTCCCCTGTGTAATTACCTTAACAAGCTCCAGCGGTTTTTATTCTCAGAAGGATTACTCCCTGATATACAGCTGCCTACCCCCTTCGTAAGTGCAGGTCCTAAATGAGCTTTTTTCTCTGTTCCCTCACCACAATCCAGATTCTTTTGGGGAGTTACCAGTACAGTAACCATACCAGGAAGTACTTAATTTATTAAGCTACTGCTTTTCTTAATCTCAGTGGAGATATTTACTGATAAACAGCTACCTACGCAGCATGTTCATGTCGTTTGAAAATGAGCTTTTATCTCTCTCCCCTCACCACAAATCAGAATCTTCTGAGGAGTTCCCAGTACATTATCCTTTCCCCTGTGTAATTACCTTAACAAGCTCCAGCTGTTTTTATTCTCAGAAGGTTTACTCCCTGATATACAGCTGCCTACCCCCTTCGTAAGGGCAGGTCCTAAATGAGCTTTTTTCTCTGTTCCCTCACCACAATCCAGATTCTTTTGGGGAGTTACCAGTACAGTAACCATACCAGGAAGTACTTAATTTATTAAGCTACTGCTTTTCTTAAACTCAGTGGAGATATTTACTGATAAACAGCTACCTACGCAGCATGTTCATGTCGTTCCTAAATGAGCTTTTATCTCTCTCCCCTCACCACAAATCAGATTCTTCTGAGGAGTTCCCAGTACATTATCCTTTCCCCTGTGTAATTACCTTAACAAGCTCCAGCTGTTTTTATTCTCAGAAGGTTTAGTCCCTGATATACAGCTGGCTACTCCCTTCGTAAGTGCAGGTCCTAAATGAGCTTTTTTCTCTGTTCCCTCACCACAATCCAGATTCTTTTGGGGAGTTACCAGTACAGTAACCATACCAGGAAGTACTTAATTTATTAAGCTACTGCTTTTCTTAATCTCAGTGGAGATATTTACTGATAAACAGCTACCTAAGTAGTATGTACATGTAGTTCTTAAATGAGGTTTTATCTCTCTCCCCTCACCACAAATCAGATTCTTCTGAGGAGTTCCCCGTACATTATCCTTTCCCCTGTGTAATTACCTTAACAAGCTCCAGCTGTTTTTATTCTCAGAAGGTTTACTCCCTGATATACAGCTGCCTACCCCCTTCGTAAGTGCAGGTCCTAAATGAGCTTTTTTCTCTGTTCCCTCACCACAATCCAGATTCTTTTGGGGAGTTACCAGTACAGTAACCATACCAGGAAGTACTTAATTTATTAAGCTACTGCTTTTCTTAATCTCAGTGGAGATATTTACTGATAAACAGCTACGTACGCAACATGTTCATGTCGTTCCTAAATGAGCTTTTATCTCTCTCCCCTCACCACAAATCAGATTCTTCTGAGGAGTTCCCAGTACAATATCCTTTCCCCTGTGTAATTACCTTAACAAGCTCCAGCTGTTTTTATTCTCAGAAGGTTTACTCCCTGATATACAGCTGCCTACCCCCTTCGTAAGTGCAGGTCCTAAATGAGCTTTTTTCTCTGTTCCCTCACCACAATCCAGATTATTTTGGGGAGTTACCAGTACAGTAACCATACCAGGAAGTACTTAATTTATTAAGCTACTGCTTTTCTAAAGCTCAGTGGAGATATTTACTGATAAACAGCTACCTACACAGCATGTTCATGTCGTTCCTAAATGAGCTTTTATCTCTCTCCCCTCACCACAAATCAGATTCTTCTGAGGAGTTCCCAGTACATTATCCTTTCTCCTGTGTAATTACCTTAACAAGCTCCAGCTGTTTTTATTCTCAGAAGGTTTACTCCCTGATATACAGCTGCCTACCCCCTTCGTAAGTGCAGGTCCTAAATGAGCTTTTATCTCTGTTCCCTCACCACAATCCAGATTCTTTTGGGGAGTTACCAGTACAGTAACCATACCAGGAAGTACTTAATTTATTAAGCTACTGCTTTTCTTAATCTCAGTGGAGATATTTACTGATAAACAGCTACCTACGCAGCATGTTCATGTCGTTCCTAAATGAGCTTTTATCTCTCTCCCCTCACCACAAATCAGATTCTTCTGAGGAGTTCCCAGTACATTATCCTTTCTCCTGTGTAATTACCTTAACAAGCTCCAGCTGTTTTTATTCTCAGAAGGTTTACTCCCTGATATACAGCTGCCTACCCCCTTCGTAAGTGCAGGTCCTAAATGAGCTTTTTTCTCTGTTCCCTCACCACAATCCAGAATCTTTTGGGGAGTTACCAGTACAGTAACCATACCAGGAAGTACTTAATTTATTAAGCTACTGCTTTTCTTAATCTCAGTGGAGATATTTACTGATAAACAGCTACCTACGCAGCATGTTCATGTCGTTCCTAAATGAGCTTTTATCTCTCTCCTCTCACCACAAATCAGATTCTTCTGAGGAGTTCCCAGTACAATATCCTTTCCCCTGTGTAATTACCTTAACAAGCTCCACCTGTTTTTATTCTCAGAAGGTTTACTCCCTGATATACAGCTGCCTACCCCCTTCGTAAGTGCAGGTCCTAAATGAGCTTTTTTCTCTGTTCCCTCACCACAATCCAGATTATTTTGGGGAGTTACCAGTACAGTAACCATACCAGGAAGTACTTAATTTATTAAGCTACTGCTTTTCTAAAGCTCAGTGGAGATATTTACTGATAAACAGCTACCTACACAGCATGTTCATGTCGTTCCTAAATGAGCTTTTATCTCTCTCCCCTCACCACAAATCAGATTCTTCTGAGGAGTTCCCAGTACATTATCCTTTCTCCTGTGTAATTACCTTAACAAGCTCCAGCTGTTTTTATTCTCAGAAGGTTTACTCCCTGATATACAGCTGCCTACCCCCTTCGTAAGTGCAGGTCCTAAATGAGCTTTTTTCTCTGTTCCCTCACCACAATCCAGATTCTTTTGGGGAGTTACCAGTACAGTAACCATACCAGGAAGTACTTAATTTATTAAGCTACTGCTTTTCTTAATCTCAGTGGAGATATTTACTGATAAACAGCTACCTACGCAGCATGTTCATGTCGTTCCTAAATGAGCTTTTATCTCTCTCCCCTCACCACAAATCAGATTCTTCTGAGGAGTTCCCAGTACATTATCCTTTCCCCTGTGTAATTACCTTAACAAGCTCCAGCTGTTTTTATTGTCAGAAGCTTTACTCCCTGATATACAGCTGCCTACCCCCTTCGTAATTGCAGGTCCAAAATGAGCTTTTTTCTCTGTTCCCTCACCACAATCCAGATTCTTTTGGGGAGTTACCAGTACAGTAACCATACCAGGAAGTACTTAATTTATTAAGCTACTGCTTTTCTTAATCTCAGTGGAGATATTTACTGATAAACAGCTACCTAAGCAGCATGTACATGTAGTTCCTAAATGAGCTTTTATCTCTCTCCCCTCACCACAAATCAGATTCTTCTGAGGAGTTCCCAGTACATTATCCTTTCCCCTGTGTAATTACCTTAACAAGCTGCAGCTGTTTTTATTCTCAGAAGGTTTACTCCCTGATATACAGCTGCCTACCCCCTTCGTAAGTGCAGGTCCTAAATGAGCTTTTTTCTCTGTTCCCTCACCAAAATCCAGATTCTTTTGGGAGTTACCAGTACAGTATCCATACCAGGAAGTACTTAATTTATTAAGCTACTGCTTTTCTTAATCTCAGTGGAGATATTTACTGATAAACAGCTACCTACGCAGCATGTTCATGTCGTTCCTAAATGAGCTTTTATCTCTCTCCCCTCACCACAAATCAGATTCTTCTGAGGAGTTCCCAGTACAATATCCTTTCCCCTGTGTAATTACCTTAACAAGCTCCAGCTGTTTTTATTCTCAGAAGGTTTACTCCCTGATATACAGCTGCCTACCCCCTTCGTAAGTGCAGGTCCTAAATGAGCTTTTTTCTCTGTTCCCTCACCACAATCCAGATTATTTTGGGGAGTTACCAGTACAGTAACCATACCAGGAAGTACTTAATTTATTAAGCTACTGCTTTTCTAAAGCTCAGTGGAGATATTTACTGATAAACAGCTACCTACACAGCATGTTCATGTCGTTCCTAAATGAGCTTTTATCTCTCTCCCCTCACCACAAATCAGATTCTTCTGAGGAGTTCCCAGTACATTATCCTTTCTCCTGTGTAATTACCTTAACAAGCTCCAGCTGTTTTTATTCTCAGAAGGTTTACTCCCTGATATACAGCTGCCTACCCCCCTTCGTAAGTGCAGGTCCTAAATGAGCTTTTTTCTCTGTTCCCTCACCACAATCCAGATTCTTTTGGGGAGTTACCAGTACAGTAACCATACCAGGAAGTACTTAATTTATTAAGCTACTGCTTTTCTTAATCTCAGTGGAGATATTTACTGATAAACAGCTACCTACGCAGCATGTTCATGTCGTTCCTAAATGAGCTTTTATCTCTCTCCCCTCACCACAAATCAGATTCTTCTGAGGAGTTCCCAGTACATTATCCTTTCCCCTGTGTAATTACCTTAACAAGCTCCAGCTGTTTTTATTGTCAGAAGCTTTACTCCCTGATATACAGCTGCCTACCCCCTTCGTAATTGCAGGTCCAAAATGAGCTTTTTTCTCTGTTCCCTCACCACAATCCAGATTCTTTTGGGGAGTTACCAGTACAGTAACCATACCAGGAAGTACTTAATTTATTAAGCTACTGCTTTTCTTAATCTCAGTGGAGATATTTACTGATAAACAGCTACCTACGCAGCATGTTCATGTCGTTCCTAAATGAGCTTTTATCTCTCTCCCCTCACCACAAATCAGATTCTTCTGAGGAGTTCCCAGTACATTATCCTTTCTCCTGTGTAATTACCTTAACAAGCTCCAGCTGTTTTTATTCTCAGAAGGTTTACTCCCTGATATACAGCTGCCTACCCCCTTCGTAAGTGCAGGTCCTAAATGAGCTTTTTTCTCTGTTCCCTCACCACAATCCAGAATCTTTTGGGGAGTTACCAGTACAGTAACCATACCAGGAAGTACTTAATTTATTAAGCTACTGCTTTTCTTAATCTCAGTGGAGATATTTACTGATAAACAGCTACCTACGCAGCATGTTCATGTCGTTCCTAAATGAGCTTTTATCTCTCTCCTCTCACCACAAATCAGATTCTTCTGAGGAGTTCCCAGTACAATATCCTTTCCCCTGTGTAATTACCTTAACAAGCTCCACCTGTTTTTATTCTCAGAAGGTTTACTCCCTGATATACAGCTGCCTACCCCCTTCGTAAGTGCAGGTCCTAAATGAGCTTTTTTCTCTGTTCCCTCACCACAATCCAGATTATTTTGGGGAGTTACCAGTACAGTAACCATACCAGGAAGTACTTAATTTATTAAGCTACTGCTTTTCTAAAGCTCAGTGGAGATATTTACTGATAAACAGCTACCTACACAGCATGTTCATGTCGTTCCTAAATGAGCTTTTATCTCTCTCCCTCACCACAAATCAGATTCTTCTGAGGAGTTCCCAGTACATTATCCTTTCTCCTGTGTAATTACCTTAACAAGCTCCAGCTGTTTTTATTCTCAGAAGGTTTACTCCCTGATATACAGCTGCCTACCCCCTTCGTAAGTGCAGGTCCTAAATGAGCTTTTTTCTCTGTTCCCTCACCACAATCCAGATTCTTTTGGGGAGTTACCAGTACAGTAACCATACCAGGAAGTACTTAATTTATTAAGCTACTGCTTTTCTTAATCTCAGTGGAGATATTTACTGATAAACAGCTACCTACGCAGCATGTTCATGTCGTTCTTAAATGAGCTTTTATCTCTCTCCCCTCACCACAAATCAGATTCTTCTGAGGAGTTCCCAGTACATTATCCTTTCCCCTGTGTAATTACCTTAACAAGCTCCAGCTGTTTTTATTGTCAGAAGCTTTACTCCCTGATATACAGCTGCCTACCCCCTTCGTAATTGCAGGTCCAAAATGAGCTTTTTTCTCTGTTCCCTCACCACAATCCAGATTCTTTTGGGGAGTTACCAGTACAGTAACCATACCAGGAAGTACTTAATTTATTAAGCTACTGCTTTCTTAATCTCAGTGGAGATATTTACTGATAAACAGCTACCTAAGCAGCATGTACATGTAGTTCCTAAATGAGCTTTTATCTCTCTCCCCTCACCACAAATCAGATTCTTCTGAGGAGTTCCCAGTACATTATCCTTTCCCCTGTGTAATTACCTTAACAAGCTGCAGCTGTTTT
>NW_025956278.1:0-38882 GCF_023159225.1 Perognathus longimembris pacificus | reverse complement strand
ATCTCCTCAGATGAATCTGATTTGTGGTGAGGGGAGAGAGATAAAAGCTCATTTAGGAACGACATGAACATGCTGCGTAGGTAGCTGTTTATCAGTAAATATCTCCACTGAGATTAAGAAAAGCAGTAGCTTAATAAATTATGTACTTCCTGGTATGGTTACTGTACTGGTAACTCTCCAAAAGAATCTGGATTGTGGAGAGGGAACAGAGAAAATAGCTCATTTATGACCTGCACTTACGAAGGGGGTAGGCAGCTCTATATCAGGGAATAAACCTTCTGAGAATAAAAACAGCTGGAGCTTGTTAAGGTAATTACACAAGGGAAAGGATAATGTACTGGGAACTCCTCAGAAGAATCTGATTTGTGGTGAGGGGGAGAGAGATAAAAGCTCATTTAGGAACGACATGAACATGCTGCATACGTAGCTGTTTATCAGTAAATATCTCCAGTGAGATTAAGAAAAGCAGTACCTTAATAAATTAGGTACTCAACTCTCTGTATGGATACTGTACTGGTAACTCCCCAAAAGAATCTGGATTGTGGCGAGGGAACAGAGAAAAAAGCTCATTTAGGACCTGCACTTACGAAGGGGGTAGGCATCTGTATATCACGGAGTAAACCTTCTGAGAATAGAAACAGCTGGAGCTTGTTAAGGTAATTGCACAGGGGAAAGGATAATGTACTGGGAATTCCTCAGAAGAATCTGATTTGTGGTGAGGGGAGAGAGATAAAAGCTCATTTAGGAACGACATGAACATGCTGCGTAGGTAGCAGTTTATCAGTAAATATCTCCACTGAGATTAAGAAAAGCAGTAGCTTAATAAATTAAGTACTTCCTGGTATGGTTACTGTACTGGTAACTCCCCAAAAGAATCTGGATTGTGGTGAGGGAACAGAGAAAAAAGCTCATTTAGGACCTGCACTTACGAAGGGGGTAGGCAGCTGTATATCAGGGAGTAAACCTTCTGAGAATAAAAGCAGCTGGAGCTTGTTAAGGTAATTACACAGAGGAAAGGATAATGTACTGGGAACTCCTCAGAAGAATCTGATTTGCGGTGAGGGGAGAGAGATAAAAGCTCATTTAGGAACGACATGAACATGCTGCGTAGGTAGCTGTTTATCAGTAAATATCTCCACTGAGATTAAGAAAAGCAGTAGCTTAATAAATTAAGTACTTCCTGGTATGGTTACTGTACTGGTAACTCTCCAAAAGAATCTGAATGGTGGTGAGGGAAAAGAGAAAAAAGCTCATTTAGGACCTGCACTTACGAAGGGGGTAGGCAGCTGTTTATCAGGGAGTAAACCTTCTGAGAATAAAAACAGCTGGAGCTTGTTAAGGTAATTACACAGGGGAAAGGATAATGTACTGTGAACTCCTCAGAAGAATCTGATTTGTGGTGAGGGGAGAGAGATAAAAGCTCATTTACGAACGACATGAACATGCAGCTTAGGTAGCTGTTTATCAGTAAATATCTCCACTGAGATTAAGAAAAGCAGTAGCTATAATAAATTAAGTACTTCCTGGTATGGTTACTGTACTGGTAACTCCCCAAAAGAATCTGGATTGTGGTGAGGGAACAGAGAAAAAAGCTCAGTTAGGACCAGCACTTACGAAGGGGGTAGGCAGCTGTATATCAGGGAGTAAACCTTCTGAGAATAAAAACAGCTGGAGCTTGTTAAGGTAATTACACAGGGGAAAGGATAATGTACTGGGAACTCCTCAGAAGAATATGATTTGTGGTGGGTGGAGAGAGATAAAAGCTCATTCATGAACGACATGAAAATGCGGCGTACGTAGCTGTTTATCAGTAAATATCTCCACTGAGATTAAGAAAAGCAGTAGCTTCATAAATTAGGTACTCTACTCCCTGTATGGATACTGTACTGGTAACTCCCCAAAAGAATCTGGATTGTGGTGAGGGAACAGAGAAATAAGCTCATTTAGGACCTGCACTTATGAAGGGGGTAGGCATCTGTATATCACGGAGTAAACCTTCTGAGAATAGAAACAGCTGGAGATTGTTAAGGTAATTACACAGGGGAAAGGATAATGTACTGGGAATTCCTCAGAAGAATCTGATTTGTGGTGAGGGGGAGAGAGATAAAAGCTCATTTAGGAACGACATGAACATGCTGCGTAGGTAGTAGTTTATCAGTAAATATCTCCACTGAGAATAAGAAAAGCAGTAGCTTAATAAATTAAGTACTTCCTGGTATGGTTACTGTACTGGTAACTCCCCAAAAGAATCTGGATTGTGGTGAGGGAACAGAGAAAAAAGCTCATTTAGGACCTGCACTTACGAAGGGGGTAGGCAGCTGTATATCGGGAATAAACCTTCTGAGAATAAAAACAGCTGGAGCTTGTTAAGCTAAATACACAGGGGAAAAGATGAAGTACTGGGAACTCCTCAGAAGAATCTGATTTGTGGTGAGGGGAGATAGATAAAAGGTCATTTAGGAACGACATGAACATGCTGCATACGTAGCTGTTTATCTGTAAATATCTCCACTGAGATTAAGAAAAGCAGTAGCTTAATAAATTAAGTACTTCCTGGTATGGTTACTGTACTGGTTACTCCCCAAAAGAATCTGGGTTGTGGTGAGGGAACAGAGAAAAAAAGCTCATTTAGGACCTGCACTTACGAAGGGGGTAGGCAGCTGTATATCAGGGAGTAAACCTTCTGAGAATAAAAACAGCTGGAGTTTGTTAAGGTAATTACACAGGGGAAAGGATAATGTACTGGGAACTCCTCAGAAGAATCTGATTTGTGGTGAGGGGAGAGAGATAAAAGCTCATTTAGGAACGACATGTACATGCTGCATAGGTAGCTGTTTATCAGTAAATATCTCCACTGAGATTAAGAAAAGCAGTAGCTTAATAAATTAAGTACTTCCTGGTATGGTTACTGTACTGGTAACTCCCCAAAAGAATCTGGATTGTGGTGAGGGAACAGAGAAAAAAGCTCATTTAGGACCTGCACTTACGAAGTGGGTAGGCAGCTGTATATCAGGGAGTAAACCTTCTGAGAATAAAAACAGCTGGAGCTTGTTAAGGTAATTACACAGGGGAATGGATAATGTACTGGGATCTCCTCAGAAGAATCTGATTTGTGGTGAGGGGGAGAGAGATAAAAGCTCATTTAGGAACGACATGAACATGCTGCGTAGGTAGCTGTTTATCAGTAAATATCTCCACTGAGATTAAGAAAAGCAGTAGATTAATAAATTAAGTACTTCCTGGTATGGTTACTGTTCTGGTAACTCTTCTAAAGAATCTGGATTGTGGAGAGGGAACAGAGAAAAAAGCTCATTTAGGACCTGCACTTAGGAAGGGGGTAGGCAGCTGTATATCAGGGAGTAAACCTTCTGAGAATAAAAACAGCTGGAGCTTGTTAAGGTAATTACACAGAGGAAAAGATAATGTACTGGGAACTCCTCAGAAGAATCTGATTTGTGGTGAGGGGAGAGAGATAAAAGCTCATTTAGGAACGACATGAACATGCTGCGTACGTAGCTGTTTATCAGTAAATATCTCCACTGAGATTAAGAAAAGCAGTAGCTTAATAAACTAAGTACTTCCTGGTATGGTTACTGTACTGGTCACTCCCCAAAAGAATCTGGATTGTGGTGAGGGAACAGAGAAAAAAAGCTCATTTAGGACCTGCACTTACGAAGGGGATAGGCAGCTGTATATCAGGGAGTAAACCTTCTGAGAATAAAAACAGCTGGAGCTTGTTAAGGTAAGTACACAGGGGAAAGGATAATGTACTGGGAACTCTTCAGAGAATCTGATTTGTGGTGAGGGGAGAGAGATAAAAGCTCATTTAGGAACGACATGAACATGCTGCGTAGGTAGCTGTTTATCAGTAAATATCTCCCCTGAGATTAAGAAAAGCAGTAGCTTAATAAATTAAGTACTTCCTGGTATGGTTACTGTACTGGTAACTCCCCCAAAAGAATCTGATTGTGGTGAGGGAACAGAGAAAAAAGCTCATTTAGGACCTGCACTTACGAAGTGGGTAGGCAGCTGTATATCAGGGAGTAAACCTTCTGAGAATAAAAACAGCTGGAGCTTGTTAAGGTAATTACACAGGGGAAAGGATAATGTACTGGGATCTCCTCAGAAGAATCTGATTTGTGGTGAGGGGAGAGAGATAAAAGCTCATTTAGGAACGACATGAACATGCTGCGTAGGTAGCTGTTTATCAGTAAATATCTCCACTGAGATTAAGAAAGCAGTAGCTTAATAAATTAAGTAGCTTCCTGGTATGGTTACTGTACTGGTAACTCTTCTAAAGAATCTGGATTGTGGAGAGGGAACAGAGAAAAAAGCTCATTTAGGACCTGCACTTAGGAAGGGGGTAGGCAGCTGTATATCAGGGAGTAAACCTTCTGAGAATAAAAACAGCTGGAGCTTGTTAAGGTAATTACACAGAGGAAAAGATAATGTACTGGGAACTCCTCAGAAGAATCTGATTTGTGGTGAGGGGAGAGAGATAAAAGCTCATTTAGGAACGACATGAACATGCTGCATACGTAGCTGTTTATCAGTAAATATCTCCACTGAGATTAAGAAAAGCAGTAGCTTAATAAACTAAGTACTTCCTGGTATGGTTACTGTACTGGTCACTCCCCAAAAGAATCTGGATTGTGGTGAGGGAACAGAGAAAAAAGCTCATTTAGGAACTGCACTTACGAAGGGGATAGGCAGCTGTATATCAGGGAGTAAATCTTCTGAGAATAAAAACAGCTGGAGCTTGTTAAGGTAAGTACACAGGGGAAAGGATAATGTACTGGGAACTCTTCAGAAGAATCTGATTTGTGTTGAGGGGAGAGAGATAAAAGCTCATTTAGGAACGACATGAACATGCTGCGTAGGTAGCTGTTTATCAGTAAATATCTCCCCTGAGATTAAGAAAAGCAGTAGCTTAATAAATTAAGTACTTCCTGGTATGGTTACTGTACTGGTAACTCTTCTAAAGAATCTGGATTGTGGAGAGGGAACAGAGAAAAAAAGCTCATTTAGGACCTGCACTTACGAAGGGGGTAGGCAGCTGTATATCAGGAGTAAACCTTCTGAGAATAAAAACAGCTGGAGCTTGTTAAGGTAATTACACAGAGGAAAAGATAATGTACTGGGAACTCCTCAGAAGAATCTGATTTGTGGTGAGGGGAGAGAGATAAAAGCTCATTTAGGAACGACATGAACATGCTGCGTACGTAGCTGTTTATCAGTAAATATCTCCACTGAGATTAAGAAAAGCAGTAGCTTAATAAACTAAGTACTTCCTGGTATGGTTACTGTACTGGTCACTCCCCAAAAGAATCTGGATTGTGGTGAGGGAACAGAGAAAAAAGCTCATTTAGGGACCTGCACTTACGAAGGGGATAGGCAGCTGTATATCAGGGAGTAAACCTTCTGAGAATAAAAACAGCTGGAGCTTGTTAAGGTAAGTACACAGGGGAAAGGATAATGTACTGGGAACTCTTCAGAAGAATCTGATTTGTGGTGAGGGGGAGAGAGATAAAAGCTCATTTAGGAACGACATGAACATGCTGCGTAGGTAGCTGTTTATCAGTAAATATCTCCCCTGAGATTAAGAAAAGCAGTAGCTTAATAAATTAAGTACTTCCTGGTATGGTTACTGTACTGGTAACTCCCCAAAAGAATCTGGATTGTGGTGAGGGGAACAGAGAAAAAAGCTCATTTAGGACCTGCACTTACGAAGTGGGTAGGCAGCTGTATATCAGGGAGTAAACCTTCTGAGAATAAAAACAGCTGGAGCTTGTTAAGGTAATTACACAGGGGAAAGGATAATGTACTGGGATCTCCTCAGAAGAATCTGATTTGTGGTGAGGGGGAGAGAGATAAAAGCTCATTTAGGAACGACATGAACATGCTGCGTAGGTAGCTGTTTATCAGTAAATATCTCCACTGAGATTAAGAAAAGCAGTAGCTTAATAAATTAAGTACTTCCTGGTATGGTTACTGTACTGGTAACTCTTCTAAAGAATCTGGATTGTGGAGAGGGAACAGAGAAAAAAGCTCATTTAGGACCTGCACTTAGGAAGGGGGTAGGCAGCTGTATATCAGGGAGTAAACCTTCTGAGAATAAAAACAGCTGGAGCTTGTTAAGGTAATTACACAGAGGAAAAGATAATGTACTGGGAACTCCTCAGAAGAATCTGATTTGTGGTGAGGGGAGAGAGATAAAAGCTCATTTAGGAACGACATGAACATGCTGCATACGTAGCTGTTTATCAGTAAATATCTCCACTGAGATTAAGAAAAGCAGTAGCTTAATAAACTAAGTACTTCCTGGTATGGTTACTGTACTGGTCACTCCCCAAAAGAATCTGGATTGTGGTGAGGGAACAGAGAAAAAAGCTCATTTAGGAACTGCACTTACGAAGGGGATAGGCAGCTGTATATCAGGGAGTAAATCTTCTGAGAATAAAAACAGCTGGAGCTTGTTAAGGTAAGTACACAGGGGAAAGGATAATGTACTGGGAACTCTTCAGAAGAATCTGATTTGTGTTGAGGGGAGAGAGATAAAAGCTCATTTAGGAACGACATGAACATGCTGCGTAGGTAGCTGTTTATCAGTAAATATCTCCCCTGAGATTAAGAAAAGCAGTAGCTTAATAAATTAAGTACTTCCTGGTATGGTTACTGTACTGGTAACTCCCCAAAAGAATCTGGATTGTGGTGAGGGAACAGAGAAAAAAGCTCATTTAGGACCTGCACTTACGAAGGGGGTAGGCAGCTGTATATCAGGGAGTAAACCTTCTGAGAATAAAAACAGCTGGAGCTTGTTAAGGTAATTACACAGGGGAAAGGATAATGTACTGGGAACTCCTCAGAAGAATCTGATTTGTGGTGAGGGGAGAGAGATAAAAGCTCATTTAGGAACGACATGAACATGCTGCGTAGGTAGCTGTTTATCAGTAAATATCTCCACTGAGATGAAGAAAAGCAGTAGCTTAATAAATTAAGTACTTCCTGGTATGGTTACTCTACTGGTAACTCCCCAAAAGAATCTGGATTGTGGTGAGGGAACAGAGAAAAAAGCTCATTTAGGACCTGCACTTACGAAGGGTGTAGGCAGCTGTATTTAAGGGAGTAAACCTTCTGAGAATAAAAACAGCTGGAGCTTGTTAAGGTAATTACACAGGGGAAAGGATAATGTACTGGGAACTCCTCAGAAGAATCTGATTTGTGGTGAGGGGTGAGAGATAAATGCTCATTTAGAAACGACATGAACATGCTGCATAGGTAGCTGTTTATCAGTAAATATCTCCACTGAGATTAAGAAAAGCAGTAGCTTAATAATTTAAGTACTTCCTGGTATGGTTACAGTACTGGTAACTCCCCAAAAGAATCTGGATTGTGTTGAGGGAACAGAGAAAAAAGCTCATTTAGGACCTGCACTTACGAAGGGGGTAGGCAGCTGTATATCAGGGAGTAAACCTTCTGATAATAAAAACAGCTGGAGCTTGTTAAGGTAATTACACAGGGGAAAGGATAATGTACTGGGAACTCCTCAGAAGAATCTGATTTGTGGTGAGGGGGAGAGAGATAAAAGCTCATTTAGGAACGACATGAACATGCTGCGTAGGTAGCTGTTTATCAGTAAATATCTCCACTGAGATTAAGAAAAAGAGTAGCTTAATAAATTAAGTACTTTCTGGTATGGATACTGTACTGGTAACTCCACAAAAGAATCTTGATTGTGGTGAGGGAACAGAGAAAAAAGCTCATTTAGGACCTGCCCTTACGAAGGGGGTAGGCAGCTGTATATCAGGGAGTAAACCTTCTGAGAATAAAAACAGCTGGAGCTTGTTAAGGTAATTACACAGGGGAAAGGATAATGTACCGGGAACTCCTCAGAAGAATCTGATTTGTGGTGAGGGGAGAGAGATAAAAGCTCATTTAGGAACGACATGAACATGCAGCGTAGGTAGCTGTTCATCAGTAAATATCTCCACTGAGATTAAGAAAAGCAGTAGCTTACTAAATTAAGTACTTCCTGGTATGGTTACTGTACTGGTAACTCCCCAAAAGAATCTGGATTGTGGTGAGGGAACCGAGAAAGAAGCTCATTTAGGACCTGCACTTACGAAGGGGGTAGGCAGCTGTATATCAGGGAGTTAACCTTCTGAGAATAAAAACAGCTACAGCTTGTTAAGGTAATTACACAGGGGAAAGTGTAATGTACTGGGAACTCCTCAGAAGAATCTGATTTGTGGTGAGGGGAGAGAGATAAATTTTCATTTAGGAACGACAGGAATATGCTGCGTAGGTGGCTGTTTATCAGTAAATATCTCCACTGAGATTAAGAAAAACAGTAGCTTAATAAATTAAGTACTTCCAGGTATGGTTACTGTACTGGTAACTCACCAAGAGAATCTGGATTGTGGTGAGGGAACAGAGAAAGAAGCTCATTTAAGACCTGCACTTACGAAGGGGGTAGGCAGCTGTATATCAGGGAGTATCGCTTCTGAGAATAAAAACATCTGGAGCTTGTTAAGGTAATTACACAGGGGAAAGGATAATGTACTGGGAACTCCTCAGAAGAATCTGATTTGTGGTGAGGGGAGAGAGATAAAAGCTCATTTAGGAACGACATGAACATGCTGCATACCTAGCAGTTTATAAGTAAATATCTCCACTGAGATTAAGAAAAGCAGTAGCTTATGAGTTCAGCACCTCCTGGTATGGTTACTGTACTGGTAACTCCCAAAAAGAATCTGGATTGTGGTGAGGGAACAGAGAAAAAAGCTCATTTAGGACATGCACTTACGAAGGGGGTAGGCAGCTGTATATCAGGGGAGTAAACCTTCTGAGAATAAAAACAGCTGGAGCTTGTTAAGGTAATTACACAGGGGAAAGGATAATGTACCGGGAACTCCTCAGAAGAATCTGATTTGTGGTGAGGGGAGAGAGATAAAAGCTCATTTAGGAACGACATGAACATGCTGCGTAGGTAGCTGTTTATCAGTAAATATCTCCACTGAGATTAAGAAAAGCAGTAGCTTAATAAATTAAGTACTTCCTGGTATGGTTACTGTACTGGTAACTCCCCAAAAGAATCTGGAATGTGGTGAGGGAACCGAGAAAAAAGCTCATTTAGGACCTGCACTTACGAAGGGGGTAGGCAGCTGTATATCAGGGAGTATACCGTCTGAGAATAAAAACAGCTGGAGCTTGTTAAGGTAATTACACAGGGGAAAGGATAATGTACTGGCAACTCCTCAGAAGAATCTGATTTGTGGTGAGGGGAGAGAGATAAAAGCTCATTTAGGAACGACATGAACATGCAGCTTAGGTAGCTGTTTATCAGTAAATATCTCCACTGAGATTAAGAAAAGCAATAGCTTACTAAATTAAGTACTTCCTTGTATGGTTACTGTACTGGTAACTCCCCAAAAGAATCTGGATTTTGGTGAGGGAACAGAGAAAAAAAGCTCATTTAGGACCTGCACTTACGAAGGGGGTAGGCAGCTGTATATCAGGGAGTAAACCATCTGAGAATAAAAACAGCTGGAGCTTGTTAAGGTAATTACACAGGGGAAAGGATAATGAACTGGGAACTCCACAGGAAGAATCTGATTTGTGATGAGGGGAGAGAGATAAAAGCTCATTTAGGAACGACATGAACATGCTGCGTAGGTAGCTGTTTAACAGTAAATATCTCCACTGAGATTAAGAAAAGCAGTAGCTTAATAAATTAAGTACTTCCTGGTATGGTTACTGTACTGGTAACTCCCCAAAAGAATCTGGATTGTGGTGAGGGGAACAGAGAAAAAAGCTCAGTTAGGACCTGCACTTACGAAGCGGGTAGGCAGCTGTATATCAGGGAGTAAACCTTCTGAGAATAAAAACAGCTGGAGCTTGTTAAGTTAATTACACAGGGGAAAGGATAATGTACTGGAAACTCCTCAGAAGAATCTGATTCGTGTTGAGGGGAGAAAGATAAAAGCTCATTTAGGAACGACATGAACATGCTGCGTACATAGCTGTTTATCAGTAAATATCTCCACTGAGATTAAGAAAAGCAGTAGCTTAATATATTAAGTACTTCCTGGAATGGTTACTCTACTGATAACTCCCCAAAAGAATCTGGATTGTGGTGACGAAACAGAGAAAAAAGCTCTTTTATGACCTGCACTTATGAAGGTGGTAATGCAGCTGTATATCAGGGAGTAAACCTTCTGAGAATAAAAACAGCTGGAGCTTGTTAAGGTAATTACACAGGGGAAAGGATAATGTACTGGGAACAATTCAGAAGAATCTGATTTGTGGTGAGGGGGAGAGAGATAAAAGCTAATTTAGGAACGACATGAACATGCTGCGTACGTAGCTGTTTATCAGTAAATATCTCCACTGAGATTAAGAAAAGCAGTAGCTTAATAAATTAAGTACTTCCTGGTATGGTTACTGTACTGGTAACTCCCCAAAAGAATCTGGATTGTGGTGAGGGAACAGAGAAAAAAGCTCATTTAGGACCTGCACTTACGAAGGGGGTAGGCAGCTGTATATCAGGGAGTAAACCTTCTGAGAATAAAAACAGCTGGAGCTTGTTAAGGTAATGACACATTGGAAAGGATAAAGTACTGGGAACTCCTCAGAAGGATCTGATTTGTGGTGAGGGGAGAGAGATTAAAGCTCATTTAGGAACGACATGAACATGCTGCGTAGGTAGCTGTTTATCAGTAAATATCTCCACTGAGATTAAGAAAAGCAGTAGCTTAATAAATTAAGTACTTCCTGGTATGGTTACTGTACTGGTAACTCCCCAAAAGAATCTGGATTGTGGTGAGGGAACAGAGAAAAAAAGCTCATTTAGGACCTGCACTTACGAAGGGGGTAGGCAGCTGTATATCAGGGAGTAAACCTTCTGAGAATAAAAACAGCTGGAGCTTGTTAAGGTAATTACACAGGGGAAATTATCAAGTAATGGGAACTCCTCAGAAGAATCTGATTTGTGGTGAGGGGAGAGAGATAAAAGCTCATTTAGGAACAACATGAACATGCTGCGTAGGTAGCTGTTTATCAGTAAATATCTCCACTGAGATTAAGAAAAGCAGTAGCTTAAAAAATTAAGTACTTCCTGGTATTGTTACTGTACTGGTAACTCCCCAAAAGAATCTGGATTGTGGTGAGGGAACAGAGAAAAAAGCTCATTTATGACCTGCACTTATGAAGGGTGGTAATGCAGCTGTATATCAGGGAGTAAACCTTCTGAGAATAAAACAGCTGGAGCTTGTTAAGGTAATTACACAGGGGAAAGGATAATGTACTGGGAACAATTCAGAAGAATCTGATTTGTGGTGAGGGGGAGAGAGATAAAAGCTAATTTAGGAACGACATGAACATGCTGCGTACGTAGCTGTTTATCAGTAAATATCTCCACTGAGATTAAGAAAAGCAGTAGGTTAATAAATTAAGTACTTCCTGTATGGTTACTGTACTGGTAACTCCCCAAAGAATCTGGATTGTGGTGAGGGAACAGTGAAAAAAGCTCATTTAGGACCTGCAATTTCGAAGGGGGTAGGCAGCTGTATATCAGGGAGTAAACCTTCTGAGAATAAAAACAGCTGGAGCTTGTTAAGGTAATTACACAGGGGAAAGGATAATGTACTGGGAACTCCTCAGAATAATCTGATTTGTGGTGAGGGGAGAGAGATAAAAGCTCATTAAGGAACGACATGTACATGCTGCGTAGGTAGCTGTTTATCAGTAAATATCTCCACTGAGATTAAGAAAAGCAGTAGGTTAATAAATTAAGTACTTCCTGGTATGGTTACTGTACTGGTAACTCCCCAAAAGAATCTGGATTGTGGTGAGGGAACAGAGAAAAAAGATCATTTAGGACCTGCACTTACGAAGGGGGTAGGCAGCTGTATATCATTGAGTAAACCTTCTGAGAATAAAAAAAGCTGTAGCTTGTTAAGGTAATTACACAGGGGAAAGGATAATGTACTGGGAACTCCTCAGAAGAATCTGATTTGTTGTGAGGGGAGAGAGATAAAAGCTCATTTAGGAACGACATGAACATGCTGCGTAGGTAGCTGTTTATCAGTAAATATCTCCACTGAGATTAAGAAAAGCAGTAGCTTAATAAATTAAGTACTTCCTGGAATGGTTACTGTACTGATAACTCCCCAAAAGAATCTGGATTGTTCTGACGGAACAGAGAAAAAAAGCTCATTTAAGGACCTGGACTTACGAAGTGGGTAGGCAGCAGTATATCAGGGAGTAAACCTTCTGAGAATAAAAACAGCTGGAGCTCTTTAGGTAATTACACAGGGGAAAGGATAATGTACTGGGAACTCCTCAGAAGAATCTGATTTGTGGTGAGGGGGAGAGAGATAAAAGCTCATTTAGGAACGACATGAACATGCTGCGTAGGTAGCTGTTTATCAGTAAATATCTCCACTGAGATTAAGAAAAGCAGTTGCTTAATAAATTAAGTACTTCCTGGTATGGTTACTGTACTGGTAACTCCCCAAAAGAATCTGGATTGTGGTGAGGGAACAGAGAAAAAAACTCATTTAGGACCTGCACTTACGAAGGGGGTAGGCAGCTGTATATCAGGGAGTAAACCTTCTGAGAATAAAAACAGCTGAAGCGTGTTAAGGTAATGACACAGGGGAAAGGATAAGTACTGGGAACCCCTCAGAAGGATCTGATTTGTGGTGAGGGGAGAGAGATTAAAGCTCATTTAGGAACGACATGAACATGCTGCATAGGTAGCTGTTTATCAGTAAATATCTCCACTGAGATTAAGAAAAGCAGTAGCTTAATAAATTAAGTACTTCCTGGTATGGTTACTGTACTGGTAACTCCCAAAAGAATCTGGATTGTGGTGAGGGAACATAGAAAAAAAGCTCATTTAGGACCTGCACTTACGAAGGGGGTAGGCAACTGTATATCAGGGAGTAAACCTTCTGAGAATAAAAACAGCTGGAGCTTGTTAAGGTAATTACACAGGGGAAATTATCAAGTACTGGGAACTCCTCAGAAGAATCTGATTTCTGGTGAGGGGAGAGAGATAAAAGCTCATTTAGGAACGACATGAACATGCTGCGTAGGTAGCTGTTTATCAGTAAATATCTACACTGAGATTTGAACATGCTGCGTAGGTAGCTGTTTGTCAGTAAATATCTCCACTTAGATTAATAAAAGCAGTAGCTTAATAAATTAAGTACTTCCTGGTATGGTTACTGTACTGGTAACTCCCCAAAAGAATCTGGATTGTGGTGAGGGAACAGAGAAAAAAGCTCATTTAGGACCTGCACTTACGAAGGGGGTAGGCAGCTCTATATCAGGGAGTAAACCTTCTGAGAATAAAAACAGCTGGAGCTTGTTAAGGTAATTACACAGGGGAAAGGATAATGTACTGGGAACTCCTCAGAAGAATCTGATTTGTGGTGAGGGGAGAGAGGATAAAAGCTCATTTAGGAACGACATGAACATGCTGCGTAGGTAGCTGTTTATCAGTAAATATCTCCACTGAGATTAAGAAAAGCAGTAGCTTAATAAACTAAGTACTTCCTGGTATGGTTACTGTCCTGGTAACTCCCCAAAAGAATCTGGATTGTGGTGAGGGAACAGAGAAAAAAGCTCATTTAGGACCTGCACTTACGAAGTGGGTAGGCAGCTGTATATCAGGGAGTAAACCTTCTGAGAATAAAAACAGCTTGAGCTTGTTAAGGTAATTACACAGGGGAAAGGATAATGTACTGGGATCTCCTCAGAAGAATCTGATTTGTGGTAGAGGGGAGAGAGATAAAAGCTCATTTAGGAACGACATGAACATGCTGCGTAGGTAGCTGTTTATCAGTAAATATCTCCACTGAGATTAAGAAAAGCAGTAGCTTAATAAATTAAGTACTTCCTGGTATGGTTACTGTACTGGTAACTCTTCTAAAGAATCTGGATTGTGGAGAGGGAACAGAGAAAAAAGCTCATTTAGGACCTGCACTTAGGAAGGTGGTAGGCAGCTGTATATCAGGGAGTAAACCTTCTGAGAATAAAAACAGCTGGAGCTTGTTAAGGTAATTACACAGAGGAAAAGATAATGTACTGGGAACTCCTCAGAAGAATCTGATTTGTGGTGAGGGGAGAGAGATAAAAGCTCATTTAGGAACGACATGAACATGCTGCGTACGTAGCTGTTTATCAGTAAATATCTCCACTGAGATTAAGAAAAGCAGTAGCTTAATAAACTAAGTACTTCCTGGTATGGTTACTGTACTGGTCACTCCCCAAAAGAATCTGGATTGTGGTGAGGGAACAGAGAAAAAAGCTCATTTAGGAACTGCACTTACGAAGGGGATAGGCAGCTGTATATCAGGGAGTAAATCTTCTGAGAATAAAAACAGCTGGAGCTTGTTAAGGTAAGTACACAGGGGAAAGGATAATGTACTGGGAACTCTTCAGAAGAATCTGATTTGTGTTGAGGGGAGAGAGATAAAAGCTCATTTAGGAACTCATGAACATGCTGCGTAGGTAGCTGTTTATCAGTAAATATCTCCCCTGAGATTAAGAAAAGCAGTAGCTTAATAAATTAAGTACTTCCTGGTATGGTTACTGTACTGGTAACTCCCCAAAAGACTCTGGATTGTGGTGAGGGAACAGAGAAAAAAGCTCATTTAGGACCTGCACTTACGAAGGGGGTAGGCAGCTGTATATCAGGGAGTAAACCTTCTGAGAATAAAAACAGCTGGAGCTTGTTAAGGTAATTACACAGGGGAAAGGATAATGTACTGGGAACTCCTCAGAAGAATCTTATTTGTGGTGAGGGGGAGAGAGATAAAAGCTCATTTAGGAACGACATGAACATGCTGCGTAGGTAGCTGTTTATCAGTAAATATCTCCACTGAGATTAAGAAAAGCAGTAGCTTAATAAATTAAGTACTTCCTGGTATGGTTACTCTACTGGTAACTCCCCAAAAGAATCTGGATTGTGTTGAGGGAACAGAGAAAAAAGCTCATTTAGGACCTGCACTTACGAAGGGGGTAGGCAGCTGTATATCAGGGAGTAAACCTTCTGATAATAAAAACAGCTGGAGCTTGTTAAGGAAATTACACAGGGGAAAGGATAATGTACTGGGAACTCCTCAGAAGAATCTGATTTGTGGTGAGGGGAGAGAGATAAAAGCTCATTTAGGAACGACATGAACATGCTGCGTAGGTAGCTGTTTATCAGTAAATATCTCCACTGAGATTAAGAAAAAGAGTAGCTTAATAAATTAAGTACTTTCTGGTATGGATACTGTACTGGTAACTCCACAAAAGAATCTTGATTGTGGTGAGGGAACAGAGAAAAAAGCTCATTTAGGACCTGCCCTTACGAAGGGGGTAGGCAGCTGTATATCAGGGAGTAAACCTTCTGAGAATAAAAACAGCTGGAGCTTGTTAAGGTAATTACACAGGGGAAAGGATAATGTACCGGGAACTCCTCAGAAGAATCTGATTTGTGGTGAGGGGAGAGAGATAAAAGCTCATTTAGGAACGACATGAACATGCAGCGTAGGTAGCTGTTCATCAGTAAATATCTCCACTGAGATTAAGAAAAGCAGTAGCTTACTAAATTAAGTACTTCCTGGTATGGTTACTGTACTGGCAACTCCCCAAAAGAATCTGGATTGTGGTGAGGGAACCGAGAAAGAAGCTCATTTAGGGACCTGCACTTACGAAGGGGGTAGGCAGCTGTATATCAGGGAGTTAACCTTCTGAGAATAAAAACAGCTACAGCTTGTTAAGGTAATTACACAGGGGAAAGTGTAATGTACTGGGAACTCCTCAGAAGAATCTGATTTGTGGTGAGGGGAGAGAGATAAATTTTCATTTAGGAACGACAGGAATATGCTGCGTAGGTGGCTGTTTATCAGTAAATATCTCCACTGAGATTAAGAAAAACAGTAGCTTAATAAATTCAGTACTTCCTGGTATGGTTACTGTACTGGTAACTCACCAAGAGAATCTGGATTGTGGTGAGGGAACAGAGAAAGAAGCTCATTTAAGACCTGCACTTACGAAGGGGGTAGGCAGCTGTATATCAGGGAGTATCGCTTCTGAGAATAAAAACATCTGGAGCTTGTTAAGGTAATTACACAGGAGAAAGGATAATGTACTGGGAACTCCTCAGAAGAATCTGATTTGTGGTGAGGGGAGAGAGATAAAAGCTCATTTAGGAACGACATGAACATGCTGCATACCTAGCAGTTTATAAGTAAATATCTCCACTGAGATTAAGAAAAGCAGTAGCTTAATGAGTTCAGCACCTCCTGGTATGGTTACTGTACTGGTAACTCCCAAAAAGAATCTGGATTGTGGTGAGGGAACAGAGAAAAAAGCTCATTTAGGACATGCACTTACGAAAGGGGTAGGCAGCTGTATATCAGGGAGTAAACCTTCTGAGAATAAAAACAGCTGGAGCTTGTTAAGGTAATTACACAGGGGAAAGGATAATGTACCGGGAACTCCTCAGAAGAATCTGATTTGTGGTGAGGGGAGAGAGATAAAAGCTCATTTAGGAACGACATGAACATGCTGCGTAGGTAGCTGTTTATCAGTAAATATCTCCACTGAGATTAAGAAAAGCAGTAGCTTAATAAATTAAGTACTTCCTGGTATGGTTACTGTACTGGTAAATCCCAAAAGAATCTGGAATGTGGTGAGGGAACAGAGAAAAAAGCTCATTTAGGACCTGCACTTACGAAGGGGGTAGGCAGCTGTATATCAGGGAGTAAACCTTCTGAGAATAAAAACAGCTGGAGATTGTTAAGTTAATTACACAGGGGAAAGGATAATGTACTGGGAACTCCTCAGAAGAATCTGATTCGTGTTGAGGGGGAGAAAGATAAAAGCTCATTTAGGAACGACATGAACATGCTGCGTACATAGCTGTTTATCAGTAAATATCTCCACTGAGATTAAGAAAAGCAGTAGCTTAATATATTAAGTACTTCCTGGCATGGTTACTCTACTGATAACTCCCCAAAAGAATCTGGATTGTGGTGACGGAACAGAGAAAAAAGCTCTTTTATGACCTGCACTTATGAAGGTGGTAATGCAGCTGTATATGAGGGAGTAAACCTTCTGAGAATAAAAACAGCTGGAGCTTGTTAAGGTAATTACACAGGGGAAAGGATAATGTACTGGGAACAATTCAGAAGAATCTGATTTGTGGTGAGGGGAGAGAGATAAAAGCTAATTTAGGAACGACATGAACATGCTGCGTACGTAGCTGTTTATCAGTAAATATCTCCACTGAGATTAAGAAAAGCAGTAGCTTAATAAATTAAGTACTTCCTGGTATGGTTACTGTACTGGTAACTCCCCAAAGAATCTGGATTGTGGTGAGGGAACAGTGAAAAAAAGCTCATTTAGTACCTGCAATTTCGAAGGGGGTAGGCAGCTGTATATCAGGGAGTAAACCTTCTGAGAATAAAAACAGCTGGAGCTTGTTAAGGTAATTACACAGGGGAAAGGATAATGTACTGGGAACTCCTCAGAATAATCTGATTTGTGGTGAGGGGAGAGAGATAAAAGCTCATTTAGGAACGACATGTACATGCTGCGTAGGTAGCTGTTTATCAGTAAATATCTCCACTGAGATTAAGAAAAGCAGTAGGTTAATAAATTAAGTACTTCCTGGTATGGTTACTGTACTGGTAACTCCCCAAAAGAATCTGGATTGTGGTGAGGGAACAGAGAAAAAAGATCATTTAGGACCTGCACTTACGAAGGGGGTAGGCAGCTGTATATCATTGAGTAAACCTTCTGAGAATAAAAAAAGCTGTAGCTTGTTAAGTTAATTTACACAGGGGAAAGGATAATGTACTGGGAACTCCTCAGAAGAATCTGATTTGTTGTGAGGGGAGAGAGATAAAAGCTCATTTAGGAACGACATGAACATGCTGCGTAGGTAGCTGTTTATCAGTAAATATCTCCACTGAGATTAAGAAAAGCAGTAGCTTAATAAATTAAGTACTTCCTGGAATGGTTACTGTACTGATAACTCCCCAAAAGAATCTGGATTGTTCTGACGGAACAGAGAAAAAGCTCATTTAAGACCTGGACTTACGAAGTGGGTAGGCAGCAGTATATCAGGGAGTAAACCTTCTGAGAATAAAAACAGCTGGAGCTCTTTAGGTAATTACACAGGGGAAAGGATAATGTACTGGGAACTCCTCAGAAGAATCTGATTTGTGGTGAGGGGAGAGAGATAAAGCTCATTTAGGAACGACATGAACATGCTGCGTAGGTAGCTGTTTATCAGTAAATATCTCCACTGAGATTAAGAAAAGCAGTTGCTTAATGAATTAAGTACTTCCTGGTATGGTTACTGTACTGGTAACTCCCCAAAAGAATCTGGATTGTGGTGAGGGAACAGAGAAAAAAACTCATTTAGGACCTGCACTTACGAAGGGGGTAGGCAGCTGTATATCAGGGAGTAAACCTTCTGAGAATAAAAACAGCTGAAGCGTGTTAAGGTAATGACACAGGGGAAAGGATAAAGTACTGGGAACCCCTCAGAAGGATCTGATTTGTGGTGAGGGGAGAGAGATTAAAGCTCATTTAGGAACGACATGAACATGCTGCATAGGTAGCTGTTTATCAGTAAATATCTCCACTGAGATTAAGAAAAGCAGTAGCTTAATAAATTAAGTACTTCCTGGTATGGTTACTGTACTGGTAACTCCCCAAAAGAATCTGGATTGTGGTGAGGGAACATAGAAAAAAGCTCATTTAGGACCTGCACTTACGAAGGGGGGTAGGCAACTGTATATCAGGGAGTAAACCTTCTGAGAATAAAAACAGCTGGAGCTTGTTAAGGTAATTACACAGGGGAAATTATCAAGTACTGGGAACTCCTCAGAAGAATCTGATTTCTGGTGAGGGGAGAGAGATAAAAGCTCATTTAGGAACGACATGAACATGCTGCGTAGGTAGCTGTTTATCAGTAAATATCTACACTGAGATTTGAACATGCTGCGTAGGTAGCTGTTTGTCAGTAAATATCTCCACTTAGATTAATAAAAGCAGTAGCTTAATAAATTAAGTACTTCCTGGTATGGTTACTGTACTTGTAACTCCCCAAAAGAATCTGGATTGTGGTGAGGGAACAGAGAAAAAAGCTCATTTAGGACCTGCACTTACGAAGGGGGTAGGCAGCTCTATATCAGGGAGTAAACCTTCTGAGAATAAAAACAGCTGGAGCTTGTTAAGGTAATTACACAGGGGAAAGGATAATGTACTGGGAACTCCTCAGAAGAATCTGATTTGTGGTGAGGGGAGAGAGATAAAAGCTCATTTAGGAACGACATGAACATGCTGCGTAGGTAGCTGTTTATCAGTAAATATCTCCACTGAGATTAAGAAAAGCAGTAGCTTAATAAACTAAGTACTTCCTGGTATGGTTACTGTCCTGTTAACTCCCCAAAAGAATCTGGATTGTGGTGAGGGAACAGAGAAAAATGCTCATTTAGGACCTACACTTACGAAGGGGGTAGGCAGCTCTTTATCAGGGAGTAAACCTTCTGAGAATAAAAACAGCTGGAGCTTGTTAAGGTAATTACACAGGGGAAAGGATAATGTACTGGGAACTCCTCAGAAGAATCTGATTTGTGGTGAGGGGAGAGAGATAAAAGCT
The DNA here is from genome assembly GCF_023159225.1 of Perognathus longimembris pacificus. Taxonomy (NCBI): domain Eukaryota; kingdom Metazoa; phylum Chordata; class Mammalia; order Rodentia; family Heteromyidae; genus Perognathus; species Perognathus longimembris. Next base: position 19,210 of record NW_025956278.1, on the reverse strand, counting down.
CATTTAGGAACGACATGAACATGCTGCGTAGGTAGCTGTTTATCAGTAAATATCTCCACTGAGATTAAGAAAAGCAGTAGCTTAATAAATTAAGTACTTCCTGGTATGGTTACTTTACTGGTAAGTCCCCAGAAGAATCTCGATTTTGGTGAGTGAACAGATAAAAAAGCTCATTTAGGACCTGCACTTACGAAGGGGGTAGGCAGCTGTATATCAGGGATTAAACCTTCTGACAATAAAAACAGCTGGAGCTTGTTAAGGTAATTACACAGGGGAAAGGATAATGTACTGGGAACTCCTCAGAAGAATCTGATTTGTGGTGAGGGGAGAGAGATAAAAGCTCATTTAGGAACGACATGAACATGCTGCGTAGGTAGCTGTTTATCAGTAAATATCTCCACCGAGATTAAGAAAAGCAGTAGCTTAATAAATTAAGTACTTCCTGGTATGGTTACTGTACTGTTTACTCCCCAAAAGAATCTGGATTGTGGTGAGGGAACAGAGAAAAAAGTTCATTAAGGACCTGCACTTACGAAGGGTAGGCAGCTGTATATCAGGGAGTAAACCTTCTGAGAATAAAAACAGCTGGAGCTTGTTAAGGTTATTACACAGGGGAAAGGATAATGTACTGGGAACAATTCAGAAGAATCTGATTTGTGGTGAGGGGAGAGAGATAAAAGCTCATTTAGGAACGACATGAACATGCTGCGTAGGTAGCTGTTTATCAGTAAATATCTCCACTGAGATTAAGAAAAGCAGTAGCTTAATAAATTAAGTACTTCCTGGTATGGTTACTGTACTGGTAACTCCCCAAAAGAATCTGGATTGTGGTGAGGGAACAGAGAAAAAAGCTCATTTAGGAAATTCACTTACGAAGTGGGTAGGCAGCTGAATATCAGGGAGTAAACCTTCTGAGAATAAAAACTGCTGGAGCTTGTTAAGGTAATTACACAGGGGAAAGGATAATGTACTGGGAAACTCCTCAGAAGAATCTGATTTGTGGTGAGGGGAGAGAGATAAAAGCTCATTTACGAACGACATGAACATGCTGCGTAGGTAGCTGTTTATCAGTAAATATCTCCACTGAGATTAAGAAAAGCAGTAGCTCAATAAACTAAGTACTTCCTGGTATGGTTACTGTACTGGTAACTCCCCAAAAGAATCTGGATTGAGGTGAGGGAACAGAGAAAAAAGCTCATTTAGGACCTGCACATACGAAGGGGGGTAGGCAGCTCTATATCAGGGAGTAAACCTTCTGAGAATAAAAACAGCTGGAGCTTGTTAAGGTAATTACACAGGGGAAAGGATAATGTACTGGGAAATCCTCAGAAGAATCTGATTTGTGGTGAGGGGAGAGAGATAAAAGCTCATTTAGGAACGACATGAACATGCTGCGTAGGTAGCTGTTTATCAGTAAATATCTCCACTGAGATTAAGAAAAGCAGTAGCTTAATAAATTAAGTACTTCTGGTATGGTTACTGTACTGGTCACTCCCCAAAAGAATCTGGATTGTGGTGAGGGAACAGAGCAAAAAGCACATTTAGGACCTGCACTTACGAAGGGGATAGGCAGCTGTATATGAGGGAGTAAACCTTCTGAGAATAAAAACAGCTGGAGCTTGTTAAGGTAATTACACAGGGGAAAGGATAATGTACTGGGAACTCCTCAGAAGAATCTGATTTGTGGTGAGGGGAGACAGATAAAAGCTCATTTAGGAACGACATGAACATGCTGGGTAGGTAGCTGTTTGTCAGTAAATATCTCCACTTAGATTAATAAAAGCAGTAGCTTAATAAATTAAGTACTTCCTGGTATGGTTACTGTACTGGTAACTCCCCAAAAGAATCTGGATTGTGGTGAGGGAACAGAGAAAAAAAGCTCATTTAGGACCTGCACTTACGAAGGTGGTAGGCAGCTGTATATCAGGGAGTAAACCTTCTGAGAATAAAAACAGCTGGAGCTTGTTAAGGTAATTACACAGGGGAAAGGATAATGTACTGGGAACTCCTCAGAAGAATCTGATTTGTGGTGAGGGGACAGAGATAAAAGCTCATTTAAGAACGACATGAACATGCTGTATAAGTAGCTGTTTATCAGTAAATATCTCCACTGATATTAAGAAAAGCAGTAGCTTAATAAATTAAGTACTTCCTGGTATGGTTACTGTACTGGTCACTCCCCAAAAAGAATCTGGATTGTGGTGAGGGAACAGAGAAAAAAGCTCATTTAGGGACCTGCACTTTCGAAGGGGGTAGGCAGCTGTATATCAGGGAGTAAACCTTCTGAGAATAAAAACAGCTGGAGCTTGTTAAGGTAATTACACAGGGGAAAGGATAATGTACTGGGAACTCCTCAGAAGAATCTGATTTGTGGTGAGGGGAGAGAGATAAAAGCTCATTTAGGAACGACATGAACATGCTGCGTAGGTAGCTATTTATCAGTAAATATCTCCACTGAGATAAGAAAAGCAGTAGATTAATAAATTAAGTACTTCCTGGTATGGTTCCTGTACTGGTAACTACCCAAAAGAATCTGGATTGTGGTGAGGGAACGGAGAAAAAAGCTCATTTAGGACCAGCAATTACGAAGGGGGTAGGCAGCTGTATATCAGGGAGTAAACCTTCTGAGAATAAAAACAGCTGGAGCTTGTTAAGGTAATTACACAGGGGAAAGGATAATGTACTGGGAACTCCTCAGAGAATCTGATTTGTGGTGAGGGGAGAGAGATAAAAGCTCATATAGGAACGACATGAACATGCTGCGTAGGTAGCTGTTTATCAGTAAATATCTCCACTGAGATTAAGAAAAGCAGTTGCTTAATGAATTAAGTACTTCCTGGTATGGTTACTGTACTGGTAACTCCCCAAAAGAATCTGGATTGTGGTGAGGGAACAGAGAAAAAAACTCATTTAGGACCTGCACTTACGAAGGGGGTAGGCAGCTGTATATCAGGGAGTAAACCTTCTGAGAATAAAAACAGCTGAAGCGTGTTAAGGTAATGACACAGGGGAAAGGATAAAGTACTGGGAACCCCTCAGAAGGATCTGATTTGTGGTGAGGGGAGAGAGATTAAAGCTCATTTAGGAACGACATGAACATGCTGCATAGGTAGCTGTTTATCAGTAAATATCTCCACTGAGATTAAGAAAAGCAGTAGCTTAATAAATTAAGTACTTCCTGGTATGGTTACTGTACTGGTAACTCCCCAAAAGAATCTGGATTGTGGTGAGGGAACATAGAAAAAAGCTCATTTAGGACCTGCACTTACGAAGGGGGTAGGCAACTGTATATCAGGGAGTAAACCTTCTGAGAATAAAAACAGCTGGAGCTTGTTAAGGTAATTACACAGGGGAAATTATCAAGTACTGGGAACTCCTCAGAAGAATCTGATTTCTGGTGAGGGGAGAGAGATAAAAGCTCATTTAGGAACGACATGAACATGCTGCGTAGGTAGCTGTTTATCAGTAAATATCTACACTGAGATTTGAACATGCTGCGTAGGTAGCTGTTTGTCAGTAAATATCTCCACTTAGATTAATAAAAGCAGTAGCTTAATAAATTAAGTACTTCCTGGTATGGTTACTGTACTTGTAACTCCCCAAAAGAATCTGGATTGTGGTGAGGGAACAGAGAAAAAAGCTCATTTAGGACCTGCACTTACGAAGGGGGTAGGCAGCTCTATATCAGGGAGTAAACCTTCTGAGAATAAAAACAGCTGGAGCTTGTTAAGGTAATTACACAGGGGAAAGGATAATGTACTGGGAACTCCTCAGAAGAATCTGATTTGTGGTGAGGGGAGAGAGATAAAAGCTCATTTAGGAACGACATGAACATGCTGCGTAGGTAGCTGTTTATCAGTAAATATCTCCACTGAGATTAAGAAAAGCAGTAGCTTAATAAACTAAGTACTTCCTGGTATGGTTACTGTCCTGGTAACTCCCCAAAAGAATCTGGATTGTGGTGAGGGAACAGAGAAAAATGCTCATTTAGGACCTACACTTACGAAGGGGGTAGGCAGCTCTTTATCAGGGAGTAAACCTTCTGAGAATAAAAACAGCTGGAGCTTGTTAAGGTAATTACACAGGGGAAAGGATAATGTACTGGGAACTCCTCAGAAGAATCTGATTTGTGGTGAGGGGAGAGAGATAAAAGCTCATTTAGGAACGACATGAACATGCTGCGTAGGTAGCTGTTTATCAGTAAATATCTCCACTGAGATTAAGAAAAGCAGTAGCTTAATAAATTAAGTACTTCCTGGTATGGTTACTTTACTGGTAAGTCCCCAGAAGAATCTGGATTTTGGTGAGTGAACAGATAAAAAAGCTCATTTAGGACCTGCACTTACGAAGGGGGTAGGCAGCTGTATATCAGGGATTAAACCTTCTGACAATAAAAACAGCTGGAGCTTGTTAAGGTAATTACACAGGGGAAAGGATAATGTACTGGGAACTCCTCAGAAGAATCTGATTTGTGGTGAGGGGGAGAGAGATAAAAGCTCATTTAGGAACGACATGAACATGCTGCGTAGGTAGCTGTTTATCAGTAAATATCTCCACCGAGATTAAGAAAAGCAGTAGCTTAATAAATTAAGTACTTCCTGGTATGGTTACTGTACTGTTTACTCCCCAAAAGAATCTGGATTGTGGTGAGGGAACAGAGAAAAAAGTTCATTAAGGACCTGCACTTACGAAGGGGGTAGGCAGCTGTATATCAGGGAGTAAACCTTCTGAGAATAAAAACAGCTGGAGCTTGTTAAGGTTATTACACAGGGGAAAGGATAATGTACTGGGAACAATTCAGAAGAATCTGATTTGTGGTGAGGGGAGAGAGATAAAAGCTCATTTAGGAACGACATGAACATGCTGCGTAGGTAGCTGTTTATCAGTAAATATCTCCACTGAGATTAAGAAAAGCAGTAGCTTAATAAATTAAGTACTTCCTGGTATGGTTACTGTACTGGTAACTCCCCAAAAGAATCTGGATTGTGGTGAGGGAACAGAGAAAAAAGCTCATTTAGGAAATTCACTTACGAAGTGGGTAGGCAGCTGAATATCAGGGAGTAAACCTTCTGAGAATAAAAACTGCTGGAGCTTGTTAAGGTAATTACACAGGGGAAAGGATAATGTACTGGGAACTCCTCAGAAGAATCTGATTTGTGGTGAGGGGAGAGAGATAAAAGCTCATTTACGAACGACATGAACATGCTGCGTAGGTAGCTGTTTATCAGTAAATATCTCCACTGAGATTAAGAAAAGCAGTAGCTCAATAAACTAAGTACTTCCTGGTATGGTTACTGTACTGGTAACTCCCCAAAAGAATCTGGATTGAGGTGAGGGAACAGAGAAAAAAGCTCATTTAGGACCTGCACATACGAAGGGGGTAGGCAGCTCTATATCAGGGAGTAAACCTTCTGAGAATAAAAACAGCTGGAGCTTGTTAAGGTAATTACACAGGGGAAAGGATAATGTACTGGGAAATCCTCAATAGAATCTGATTTGTGGTGAGGGGAGAGAGATAAAAGCTCATTTAGGAACGACATGAACATGCTGCGTAGGTAGCTGTTTATCAGTAAATATCTCCACTGAGATTAAGAAAAGCAGTAGCTTAATAAATTAAGTACTTCCTGGTATGGTTACTGTACTGGTCACTCCCCAAAAGAATCTGGATTGTGGTGAGGGAACAGAGCAAAAAGCACATTTAGGACCTGCACTTACGAAGGGGATAGGCAGCTGTATATGAGGGAGTAAACCTTCTGAGAATAAAAACAGCTGGAGCTTGTTAAGGTAATTACACAGGGGAAAGGATAATGTACTGGGAACTCCTCAGAAGGAATCTGATTTGTGGTGAGGGGAGACAGATAAAAGCTCATTTAGGAACGACATGAACATGCTGGGTAGGTAGCTGTTTGTCAGTAAATATCTCCACTTAGATTAATAAAAGCAGTAGCTTAATAAATTAAGTACTTCCTGGTATGGTTACTGTACTGGTAACTCCCAAAAGAATCTGGATTGTGGTGAGGGAACAGAGAAAAAAGCTCATTTAGGACCTGCACTTACGAAGGTGGTAGGCAGCTGTATATCAGGGAGTAAACCTTCTGAGAATAAAAACAGCTGGAGCTTGTTAAGGTAATTACACAGGGGAAAGGATAATGTACTGGGAACTCCTCAGAAGAATCTGATTTGTGGTGAGGGGACAGAGATAAAAGCTCATTTAAGAACGACATGAACATGCTGTATAAGTAGCTGTTTATCAGTAAATATCTCCACTGATATTAAGAAAAGCAGTAGCTTAATAAATTAAGTACTTCCTGGTATGGTTACTGTACTGGTCACTCCCCAAAAGAATCTGGATTGTGGTGAGGGAACAGAGAAAAAAGCTCATTTAGGACCTGCACTTTCGAAGGGGGTAGGCAGCTGTATATCAGGGAGTAAACCTTCTGAGAATAAAAACAGCTGGAGCTTGTTAAGGTAATTACACAGGGGAAAGGATAATGTACTGGGAACTCCTCAGAAGAATCTGATTTGTGGTGAGGGGAGAGAGATAAAAGCTCATTTAGGAACGACATGAACATGCTGCGTAGGTAGCTATTTATCAGTAAATATCTCCACTGAGATTAAGAAAAGCAGTAGATTAATAAATTAAGTACTTCCTGGTATGGTTCCTGTACTGGTAACTACCCAAAAGAATCTGGATTGTGGTGAGGGAACGGAGAAAAAAGCTCATTTAGGACCAGCAATTACGAAGGGGGTAGGCAGCTGTATATCAGGGAGTAAACCTTCTGAGAATAAAAACAGCTGGAGCTTGTTAAGGTAATTACACAGGGGGAAAGGATAATGTACTGGGAACTCCTCAGAAGAATCTGATTTGTGGTGAGGGGAGAGAGATAAAAGCTCATATAGGAATGACATGAACATGCTGCGTACGTAGGTGTTTATCAGTAAATATCTCCACTGAGATAAGAAAAGCAGTAGCTTAATAAATTAAGTACTTCCTGGTATGGTTACTGTCCTGGTAACTCCCCAAAAGAATCTGGATTGTGGTGAGGGAAGAGAGAAAAAAGTTCATTTATGACCTGCACTTACGAAGGGGGTAGGCAGCTGTGTATCGGGGAGTAAACCTTCTGAGAATAAAAACAGCTGGAGCTTGTTAAGGTAATTACACAGGGGAAAGGATAATGTACTGGGAACAATTCAGAAGAATCTGATTTGTGGTGAGGGGAGAGAGATAAAATCTCATTTAAGAACGACATGAACATGCTGCGTAGGTAGCTGTTTATCAGTAAATATCTCCACTGAGATTAAGAAAAGCAGTAGCTTAATAAATTAAGTACTTCCTGGTATGGTTACTGTACTGGTAACTCCCCAAAAGAATCTGGATTGTGGTGAGGGAACAGAGAAAAAAGCTCATTTAGGACCTGCACTTACAAAGGGGGTAGGCAGCTGTATATCAGGAGTAAACCTTCTGAGAATAAAAACAGCTGGAGCTTGTTAAGGTAATTACACAGGGGAAAGGATAATGTACTGGGAACTCCTCAGAAGAATCTGATTTGTGGTGAGGGGACAGAGATTAAAGCTCATTTAGGAACGACATGAACATGCTGCGTAGGTAGCTGTTTATCAGTAAATATCTCCACTGAGATTAAGAGAAGAAGTAGCTTAATAAATTAAGTACTTCCTGGTATGGGTACTGTACTGTTTACTCCCCAAAAGAATCTGGATTGTGGTGAGGGAACAGAGAAAAAAGTTCATTAAGGACCTGCACTTACGAAGGGGTAGGCAGCTGTATATCAGGGAGTAAACCTTCTGAGAATAAAAACAGCTGGAGCTTGTTAAGGTTATTACACAGGGGAAAGGATAATGTACTGGGAACAATTCAGAAGAATCTGATTTGTGGTGAGGGGAGAGAGATAAAAGCTCATTTAGGAACGACATGAACATGCTGCGTAGGTAGCTGTTATCAGTAAATATCTCCACTGAGATTAAGAAAAGCAGTAGCTTAATAAATTAAGTACTTCCTGGTATGGTTACTGTACTGGTAACTCCCCAAAAGAATCTGGATTGTGGTGAGGGAACAGAGAAAAAAGCTCATTTAGGAAATTCACTTACGAAGTGGGTAGGCAGCTGAATATCAGGGAGTAAACCTTCTGAGAATAAAAACTGCTGGAGCTTGTTAAGGTAATTACACAGGGGAAAGGATAATGTACTGGGAACTCCTCAGAAGAATCTGATTTGTGGTGAGGGGAGAGAGATAAAAGCTCATTTACGAACGACATGAACATGCTGCGTAGGTAGCTGTTTATCAGTAAATATCTCCACTGAGATTAAGAAAAGCAGTAGCTCAATAAACTAAGTACTTCCTGGTATGGTTACTGTACTGGTAACTCCCCAAAAAGAATCTGGATTGAGGTGAGGGAACAGAGAAAAAGCTCATTTAGGACCTGCACATACGAAGGGGGTAGGCAGCTCTATATCAGGGAGTAAACCTTCTGAGAATAAAAACAGCTGGAGCTTGTTAAGGTAATTACACAGGGGAAAGGATAATGTACTGGGAAATCCTCAGAAGAATCTGATTTGTGGTGAGGGGAGAGAGATAAAAAGCTCATTTAGGAACGACATGAACATGCTGCGTAGGTAGCTGTTTATCAGTAAATATCTCCACTGAGATTAAGAAAAGCAGTAGCTTAATAAATTAAGTACTTCCTGGTATGGTTACTGTACTGGTCACTCCCCAAAAGAATCTGGATTGTGGTGAGGGAACAGAGCAAAAAGCACATTTAGGACCTGCACTTACGAAGGGGATAGGCAGCTGTATATGAGGGAGTAAACCTTCTGAGAATAAAAACAGCTGGAGCTTGTTAAGGTAATTACACAGGGGAAAGGATAATGTACTGGGAACTCCTCAGAAGAATCTGATTTGTGGTGAGGGGAGACAGATAAAAGCTCATTTAGGAACGACATGAACATGCTGGGTAGGTAGCTGTTTGTCAGTAAATATCTCCACTTAGATTAATAAAAGCAGTAGCTTAATAAATTAAGTACTTCCTGGTATGGTTACTGTACTGGTAACTCCCCAAAAGAATCTGGATTGTGGTGAGGGAACAGAGAAAAAAAGCTCATTTAGGACCTGCACTTACGAAGGTGGTAGGCAGCTGTATATCAGGGAGTAAACCTTCTGAGAATAAAAACAGCTGGAGCTTGTTAAGGTAATTACACAGGGGAAAGGATAATGTACTGGGAACTCCTCAGAAGAATCTGATTTGTGGTGAGGGGACAGAGATAAAAGCTCATTTAAGAACGACATGAACATGCTGTATAAGTAGCTGTTTATCAGTAAATATCTCCACTGATATTAAGAAAAGCAGTAGCTTAATAAATTAAGTACTTCCTGGTATGGTTACTGTACTGGTCACTCCCCAAAAGAATCTGGATTGTGGTGAGGGAACAGAGAAAAAAGCTCATTTAGGACCTGCACTTTCGAAGGGGGTAGGCAGCTGTATATCAGGGAGTAAACCTTCTGAGAATAAAAACAGCTGGAGCTTGTTAAGGTAATTACACAGGGGAAAGGATAATGTACTGGGAACTCCTCAGAAGAATCTGATTTGTGGTGAGGGGAGAGAGATAAAAGCTCATTTAGGAACGACATGAACATGCTGCGTAGGTAGCTATTTATCAGTAAATATCTCCACTGAGATTAAGAAAAGCAGTAGATTAATAAATTAAGTACTTCCTGGTATGGTTCCTGTACTGGTAACTACCCAAAAGAATCTGGATTGTGGTGAGGGAACGGAGAAAAAAGCTCATTTAGGACCAGCAATTACGAAGGGGGTAGGCAGCTGTATATCAGGGAGTAAACCTTCTGAGAATAAAAACAGCTGGAGCTTGTTAAGGTAATTACACAGGGGAAAGGATAATGTACTGGGAACTCCTCAGAAGAATCTGATTTGTGGTGAGGGGAGAGAGATAAAAGCTCATATAGGAATGACATGAACATGCTGCGTACGTAGGTGTTTATCAGTAAATATCTCCACTGAGATTAAGAAAAGCAGTAGCTTAATAAATTAAGTACTTCCTGGTATGGTTACTGTCCTGGTAACTCCCCAAAAGAATCTGGATTGTGGTGAGGGAAGAGAGAAAAAAGTTCATTTATGACCTGCACTTACGAAGGGGGTAGGCAGCTGTGTATCGGGGAGTAAACCTTCTGAGAATAAAAACAGCTGGAGCTTGTTAAGGTAATTACACAGGGAAAGGATAATGTACTGGGAACAATTCAGAAGAATCTGATTTGTGGTGAGGGGAGAGAGATAAAATCTCATTTAAGAACGACATGAACATGCTGCGTAGGTAGCTGTTTATCAGTAAATATCTCCACTGAGATTAAGAAAAGCAGTAGCTTAATAAATTAAGTACTTCCTGGTATGGTTCCTGTACTGGTAACTCCCCAAAAGAATCTGGATTGTGGTGAGGGAACAGAGAAAAAAGCTCATTTAGGACCTGCACTTACAAAGGGGGTAGGCAGCTGTATATCAGGGAGTAAACCTTCTGAGAATAAAAACAGCTGGAGCTTGTTAAGGTAATTACACAGGGGAAAGGATAATGTACTGGGAACTCCTCAGAAGAATCTGATTTGTGGTGAGGGGACAGAGATTAAAGCTCATTAGGAACGACATGAACATGCTGCGTAGGTAGCTGTTTATCAGTAAATATCTCCACTGAGATTAAGAGAAGAAGTAGCTTAATAAATTAAGTACTTCCTGGTATGGGTACTGTACTGGTAACTCCCCAAAAGAATCTGGATTGTGGTGAGGGAACAGAGAAAAAAGTTCATTTAGGACCTGCACTTACGAAGGGGGTAGGCAGCTGTATATCAGGGAGTAAACCTTCTGAGAATAAAAACAGCTGAGCTTGTTAAGGTAATTACACAGGGGAAAGGATAATGTACTGGGAACAATTCAGAAGAATCTGATTTGTGGTGAGGGGAGAGAGATAAAAGCTCATTTAGGAACGACATGAACATGCTGCGTAGGTAGCTGTTTATCAGTAAATATCTCCACTGAGATTAAGAAAAGCAGTAGCGTAATAAATTAAGTACTTCCTGGTATGGTTACTGTACTGGTAACTCCCCAAAATAATCTGGATTGTGGTGAGGAACAGAGAAAAAAGCTCATTTAGGACCTGCATTTTCGAAGGGGGTAAGCAGCTGTATATCAGGGAGTAAACCTTCTGAGAATAAAAAACAGCTGGAGCTTGTTAAGGTAATTACACAGGGGAAAGGATAATGTACTGGGAACTCCTCAGAAAAATCTGATTTTTGGTGAGGGGAGACAGATAAAAGCTCATTTAGGAACGACATGAACATGCTGCGTAGGTAGCTGTTTATCAGTAAATATCTCCACTGAGATTAAGAAAAGCAGTAGCATAATAAATTAAGTACTCTCCTGGTATGGTTACTGTACTGGTAACTCCCCAAAAGAATCTGGATTTTGGTGAGGGAACAGAGAAAAAAGCTCATTTAGGACCTGCACTTACGAAGGAGGTAGGCAGCTGTATATCAGGGAGTAAACCTTCTGAGAATAAAAACAGCTGGAGCTTGTTAAGGTAATTACACAGGGGAAAGGATAATGTACTGGGAACTCCTCAGAAGAATCTGATTTGTGGTGAGGGGAGAGAGATAAAAGCTCATTTAAGAACGACATGAACATGCTGCGTACGTAGCTGTTTATCAGTAAATATCTCCACTGAGATTAAGAAAAGCAGTAGCTTAATAAATTAAGAACTTCCTGGTATGGTTACTGTACTGGTAACTCCCCAAAAGAATCTGGATTGTGGTGAAGGAGCAGGGAAAAAAGTTCAATTAGGACCTGCACTTACGACGGGCTAGGCAGCTGTATATCAGGGAGTAAACCTTCTGAGAATAAAAACAGCTGGAGCTTGTTAAGGTAATTACACAGGGAAAGGATAATGTACTGGGAACTCCTCAGAAGAATCTGATTTGTGGTGAGGGGTGAGAGATAAAAGCTCATTTAGGAACGACATGAACATGCTGCGTAGGTAGCTGTTTATCAGTAAATATCTCCACTGAGAATAAGAAAAGCAGTAGCTTAATAAATTAAGTACTTCCTGGTATGGTTTACTGTACTGGTAACTCCCAAAATAGTCTGGATTGTGGTGAGGGAACAGAGAAAAAAAGCTCATTTAGGACCTGCATTTTCGAAGGGGGTAAGCAGCTGTATATAAGGGAGTAAACCTTCTGAGAATAAAAACAGCTGGAGCTTGTTAAGGTAATTACACAGGGGAAAGGATAATGTACTGGGAACTCCTCAGAAGAATCTGATTTGTGGTGAGGGGACAGAGATAAAAGCTCATTTAAGAACGACATGAACATGCTCCATAAGTAGCTGTTTATCAGTAAATATCTCCACTGATATTAAGAAAAGCAGTAGCTTAATAAATTAAGTACTTCCTGGTATGGTTACTGTACTGGTAACTCCCCAAAAGAATATGGATTGTGGTGAGGGAACAGAGAAAAAAGCTCATTTAGGACCTGCACTTATGAAGGGGGTAGGCAGCTGTATATCAGGGAGTAAAACTTCTGAGAATAAAAACAGCTGGAGCTTGTTAAGGTAATTACACAGGGGAAAGGATAATGTACTGGGACCAATTCAGAAGAATCTGATTTGTGGTGAGGGGAGAGAGATAAAAGCTCATTTAGGAACTACATGAACATGCTGCGTAGGTAGCTGTTTATCAGTAAATATCTCCACTGAGATTAAGAAAAGCAGTAGCTTAATAAATTAAGTACTTCCTGGTATGGTTATTGTACTGGTAACTCCCCAAAAAATCTGGATTGTGGTGAGGGAACAGAGAAAAAAGCTCATTTAGGACCTGCACTTTCGAAGGGGGTAGGCAGCTGTATATCAGGGAGTAAACCTTCTGAGAATAAAAACAGCTGGAGCTTGTTAAGGTAATTACACAGGGGAAAGGATAATGTACTGGGAACTCCTCAGAAGAATCTGATTTGTGGTGAGGGGAGAGAGATAAAAGCTCATTTAGGAACGACATGAACATGCTGCGTAGGTAGCTGTTTATCAGTAAATATCTCCACTGAGATTAAGAAAAGCAGTAGATTAATAAATTAAGTACTTCCTGGTATGGTTCCTGTACTGGTAACTCCCCAAAAGAATCTGGATTGTGGTGAGGGAACGGAGAAAAAAAAGCTCATTTAGGACCAGAACTTACGAGGGGGTAGGCAGCTGTATATCAGGGAGTAAACCTTCTGAGAATAAAAACAGCTGGAGCTTGTTGAGGTAATTACACAGCGGAAAGGATAATGTACTGGGAACTCCTCAGAAGAATCTGATTTGTGGTGAGGGGAGAGAGATAAAAGCTCATATAGGAACGACATGAACATGCTGCGTACGTAGGTGTTTATCAGTAAATATCTCCACTGAGATTAAGAAAAGCAGTAGCTTAATAAATTAAGTACTTCCTGGTATGGTTACTGTCCTGGTAACTCCCCAAAAGAATCTGGATTGTGGTGAGGGAACAGAGAAAAAAGCTAATTTATGACCTGCACTTACGAAGGGGGTAGGCAGCTGTGTATCGGGGAGTAAACCTTCTGAGAATAAAAACAGCTGGAGCTTGTTAAGGTAATTACACAGGGGAAAGGATAATGTACTGGGAACAATTCAGAAGAATCTGATTTGTGGTGAGGGGAGAGATAAAAGCTCATTTAGGAACGACATGAACATGCTGCGTAGGTAGCTGTTTATCAGTAAATATCTCCACTGAGATTAAGAAAAGCAGTAGCTTAATAAATTAAGTACTTTCCTGGTATGGTTATTGTACTGGTAACTCCCCAAAAGAATCTGGATTGTGGTGAGGGAACAGAGAAAAAAGCTCATTTAGGACCTTCACTTACGAAGTGGGTAGGCAGCTGAATATCAGGAGTAAACCTTCTGAGAATAAAAAACAGCTGTAGCTTGTTAAGGTAATTACACAGGGGAAAGGATAATGTACTGGGAACTCCTCAGAAGAATCTGATTTGTGGTGAGGGGAGAGAGATAAAAGCTCATTTACGAACGACATGAACATGCTGCGTAGGTAGCTGTTTATCAGTAAATATCTCCACTGAGATTAAGAAAAGCAGTAGCTCAATAAACTAAGTACTTCCTGGTATGGTTACTGTACTGGTATCTCCCCAAAAGAATCTGGATTGAGGTGAGGGAACAGAGAAAAAAGCTCATTTAGGACCTGCACTTACGAAGGGGGTAGGCAGCTCTATATCAGGGAGTAAACCTTCTGAGAATAAAAACAGCTGGAGCTTGTTAAGGTAATTACACAGGGGAAAGGATAATGTACTGGGAACTCCTCAGAAGAATCTGATTTGTGGTGAGGGGAGAGAGATAAAAGCTCATTTAGGAACGACATGAACATGCTGCGTAGGTAGCTGTTTATCAGTAAATATCTCCACTGAGATTAAGAAAAGCAGTAGCTTAATAAATTAAGTACTTCCTGGTATGGTTACTGTACTGGTCACTCCCCAAAAGAATCTGGATTGTGGTGAGGGAACAGAGAAAAAAGCACATTTAGGACCTGCACTTACGAAGGGGATAGGCAGCTGTATATCAGGGAGTAAACCTTCTGAGAATAAAAACAGCTGGAGCTTGTTAAGGTAATTACACAGGGGAAAGGATAATGTACTGGGAACTCCTCAGAAGAATCTGATTTGTGGTGATGGGAGAGAGATAAAAGCTCATTTAGGAACGACATGAACATGCTGCGTAGGTAGCTGTTTATCAGTAAATATCACCACTGAGATTAAGAAAAGCAGTAGCTTAATAAATTAAGTACTTCCTGGTATGGTTACTGTACTGGTAACTCCCCAAAAGAATCTGGATTGTGGTGAAGGAGCAGAGAAAAAAGTTCAATTAGGACCTGCACTTACGAAGGGGGTAGGCAGCTGTATATCGGGGAGTAAACCTTCTGAGAATAAAAACAGCTGGAGCTTGTTAAGGTAATTACACAGGGGGAAAGGATAATGTACTGGGAACTCCTCAGAAGAATCTGATATGTGGTAAGGGGTGAGAGATAAAAGCTCATTTAGGAACGACATGAACATGCTGCGTAGGTAGCTGTTTATCAGTAAATATCTCCACTGAGATTAAGAAAAGTAGTAGCTTAATAAATTAAGTACTTCCTGGTATGGTTAGTGTACTGGTAACTCCCCAAAAGAATCTGGATTGTGGTGAGGGAACAGAGAAAAAAGCTCATTTAGGACCTGCACTTACGAAGGGGGTAGGCAGCTGTATATCAGGGAGTAAACCTTCTGAGAATAAAAACAGCTGGAGCTTGTTAAGGTAATTACACAGGGGAAAGGATAATGTACTGGGAACTCCTCAGAAGAATCTGATTTGTGGTGCGGGGAGAGAGATTAAAGCTCATTTAGGAACGACATGATCATGCTGCGTAGGAGCTGTTTATCAGTAAATATCTCCACTGAGATTAAGAGGAGAAGTAGCTTAATAAATTAAGTACTTCCTGGTATGGTTACTGTACTGGTAACTCCCCAAAAGAATCTGGATTGTGGTGAGGGAACAGAGAAAAAAGTTCATTTAGGACCTGCACTTACGAAGGGGGTAGGCAGCTGTATAACAGGGAGTAAACCTTCCGAGAATAAAAAACAGCTGGAGCTTGTTAAGGTAATTACACAGGGGAAAGGATAATGTACTGGGAACAATTCAGAAGAATCTGATTTGTGGTCAGGGGAGAGAGATAAAAGCTCATTTAGGAACGACATGAACATGCTGCGTAGGTAGCTGTTTATCAGTAAATATCTCCACTGAGATTAAGAAAAGCAGTAGCGTAATAAATTAAGTACTTCCTGGTATGGTTACTGTACTGGTAACTCCCCAAAATAATCTGGATTGTGGTGAGGGAACAGAGAATAAAGCTCATTTAGGACCTGCATTTTCGAAGGGGGTAAGCAGCTGTATATCAGGGAGTAAACCTTCTGAGAATAAAAACAGCTGGAGCTTGTTAAGTTAATTACACTGGGGAAAGGATAATGTACTGGGAACTCCTCAGAAGAATCTGATTTTTGGTGAGGGGAGACAGATAAAGCTCATTTAGGAACGACATGAACATGCTGCGTAGGTAGCTGTTTATCAGTAAATATCTCCACTGAGATTAAGAAAAGCAGTAGCATAATAAATTAAGTACTTCCTGGTATGGTTACTGTACTGGTAACTCCCCAAAAGAATCTGATTTTGGTGAGGGAACAGAGAAAAAAGCTCATTTAGGGACCTGCACATACGAAGGGGGTAGGCAGCTGTATATCAGGGAGTAAACCTTCTGAGAATAAAAACAGCTGGAGCTTGTTAAGGTAATTACACAGGGGAAAGGATAATGTACTGGGAACTCCTCAGAAGAATCTGATTTGTGGTGAGGGTAGAGAGATAAAAGCTCATTTAAGAACGACATGAACATGCTGCGTACGTAGCTGTTTATCAGTAAATATCTCCACTGAGATTAAGAAAAGCAGTAGCTTAATAAATTAAGTACTTCCTGGTATGGTTACTGTACTGGTAACTCCCCAAAAGAATCTGGATTGTGGTGATGGAGCAGAGAAAAAAGTTCAATTAGGACCTGCACTTACGACGGGCTAGGCAGCTGTATATCAGGGAGTAAACCTTCTGAGAATAAAAACAGCTGGAGCTTGTTAAGGTAATTACACAGGGGAAAGGATAATGTACTGGGAACTCCTCAGAAGAATCTGATTTGTGGTGAGGGGGTGAGAGATAAAAGCTCATTTAGGAACGACATGAACATGCTGCGTAGGTAGCTGTTTATCAGTAAATATCTCCACTGAGATAAGAAAAGCAGTAGCTTAATAAATTAAGTACTTCCTGGTATGGTTACTGTACTGGTAACTCCCCAAAAGAATCTGGATTGTGGTGAGGGAACAGAGAAAAAACCTCATTTAGGACCTGCATTTACGAAGGGGGTAGCCAGCTGTATATCAGGGAGTAAACCTTCTGAGAAATAAAAACAGCTGGAGCTTGTTAAGGTAATTACACAGGGGAAAGGATAATGTACTGGGAACTCCTCAGAAGAATCTGATTTGTGGTGAGGGGAGAGAGATTAAAGCTCATTTAGGAACGACATGAACATGCTGCGTAGGTAGCTGTTTATCAGTAAATATCTCCACTGAGATTAAGAAAAGCAGTAGCTTAATAAATTAAGTACTTCCTGGTATGGATACTGTACTGGTAACTCCCCAAAAGAATCTGGATTGTGGTTCGGGAACAGAGAAAAAAGCTCATTTAGGACCTGCACTTACGAAGGGGGTAGGCAGCTGTATATCAGGGAGTAAACCTTCTGAGAATAAAACAGCTGGAGCTTGTTAAGGTAATTACACAGGGGAAAGGATAATGTACTGGAAACTCCTCAGAGAATCTGATTTGTGGTGAGGGAGAGAGAGAAAAGCTCATTTTGGAACGACATGAACATGCTGCGTAGGTAGCTGTTTATCAGTAAATATCTCCACTGAGATTAAGAGAAGAAGGAGCTTAATAAATTAAGTACTTCCTGGTATGGTTACTGTACTGGTAACTCCACAAAAGAATCTGGATTGTGGTGAGGGAACAGAGAAAAAAGTTCATTTAGGACCTGCAACTTACGAAGGGGGTAGGCAGCTGTAATTTCAGGGAGTAAACCTTCTGAGAATAAAAACAGCTGGAGCTTGTTAAGGTAATTACACAGGGGAAAGGATAATGTACTGGGAACAATTCAGAAGAATCTGATTTGTGGTGAGGGAGAGAGATAAAAGCTCATTTAGGAACGACATGAACATGCTGCGTAGGTAGCTGTTTATCAGTAAATATCTCCACTGAGATTAAGAAAAGCAGTAGCGTAATAAATTAAGTACTTCCTGGTATGGTTACTGTACTGGTAACTCCCCAAAATAATCTGGATTGTGGTGAGGGAACAGAGAATAAAGCTCATTTAGGACCTGCATTTTCGAAGGGGGTAAGCAGCTGTATATCAGGGAGTAAACCTTCTGAGAATAAAAACAGCTGGAGCTTGTTAAGGTAATTACACAGGGGAAAGGATAATGTATTGGGAACTCCTCAGAAGAATCTGATTTTTGGTGAGGGGAGACAGATAAAAGCTCATTAGGAACGACATGAACATGCTGCGTAGGTAGCTGTTTATCAGTAAATATCTCCACTGAGATTAAGAAAAGCAGTAGCATAATAAATTAAGTACTTCCTGGTATGGTTACTGTACTGGTAACTCCCCAAAAGAATCTGGATTTTGGTGAGGGACAGAGAAAAAAGCTCATTTAGGACCTGCACTTACGAAGGGGGTATGCAGCTGTATATCAGGGAGTAAACCTTCTGAGAATAAAAACAGCTGGAGCTTGTTAAGGTAATTACACAGGGGAAAGGATAATGTACTGGGAACTCCTCAGAAGAATCTGATTTGTGGTGAGGGGAGAGAGATAAAAGCTCATTTAAGAACGACATGAACATGCTGCGTACGTAGCTGTTTATCAGTAAATATCTCCACTGAGATTAAGAAAAGCAGTAGCTTAATAAATTAAGTACTTCCTGTATGGTTACTGTACTGGTAACTCCCCAAAAGAATCTGGATTGTGGTGATGGAGCAGAGAAAAAAGTTCAATTAGGACCTGCACTTACGACGGGCTAGGCAGCTGTATATCAGGGAGTAAACCTTCTGAGAATAAAAACAGCTGGAGCTTGTTAAGGTAATTACACAGGGGAAAGGATAATGTACTGGGAACTCCTCAGAAGAATCTGATTTGTGGTGAGCGGGCCAGAGAGAGAAAAGCTCATTTAAGAACGACATGAACATGCTGCGTAGGTAGCTGTTTATCAGTAAATATCTCCACTGAGATAAAGAGAAGAAGTAGCTTAATAAATTAAGTACTTCCTGGTATGGTTACTGTACTGGTAACTCCCCAAAAGAATCTGGATTGTGGTGAGGGAACAGAGAAAAAAAGTTCATTTAAGACCTGCACTTACGAAGGGGGTAGGCAGCTGTATATCAGGGAGTAAACCTTCTGAGATAAAAACAGCTGGAGCTTGTTAAGGTAATTACACAGGGGAAAGGATAATGTACTGGGAACAATTCAGAAGAATCTGATTTGTGGTGAGGGGAGAGAGATAAAAGCTCATTTAGGAACGAC
>NW_025956277.1:0-25724 GCF_023159225.1 Perognathus longimembris pacificus | reverse complement strand
CTTCGTTAAGTGCAGGTCCTAAATGAGCTTTTTTCTCTGTTCCCTCACCACAATCCAGATTCTTTTGGGGAGTTACCAGTTACAGTAACCATACCAGGAAGTTCTTAATTTATTAAGCTACTGCTTTTCTTAATCTCAGTGGAGATATTTACTGATAAACAGCTACCTACGCAGCATGTTAATGTCGTTCCTAAATGAGCTTTTATCTCTCTCCCCTCACCACAAATCAGATTCTTCTGAGGAGTTCCCAGTACATTATCCTTTCCCCTGTGTAATTACCTTAACAAGCTCCAGCTGTTTTTATTCTCAGAAGGTTTACTCCCTGATATACAGCTGCCTACCCCCTTCGTAAGTGCAGGTCCTTAATGAGCTTTTTTCTCTGTTCCCTCACCACAATCCAGATTCTTTTGGGGAGTTACCAGTAAAGTAACCATACCAGGAAGTACTAATTTATTAAGCTACTGCTTTTCTTAATCTCAGTGGAGATATTTACTGATAAACAGCTACCTACGCAGCATGTTCATGTCGTTCCTAAATGAGCTTTTATCTCTCTCCCCTCACCACAAATCAGATTCTTCTGAGGAGTTCCCAGTACATTTTCCTTTCCCTGTGTAATTACCTTAACAAGCTCCAGCTGTTTTTATTCTCAGAAGGTTTACTCCCTGATATACAGCTGCCTACCCCTTCGTAAGTGTAGGTCCTAAATGAGCTTTTTTCTCTGTTCCCTCACCACAATCAGATTCTTTTGGGGAGTTACCAGTATAGTAACCATACCAGGAAGTACTTAATTTATTAAGCTACTGCTTTTCTTCATCTCAGTGGAGATATTTTACTGATAAACAGCTATGTACGCAGCATGTTCATGTCGTTCCTAAATGAGCTTTTATCTCTCTCCCTTCACCACAAATCAGATTCTTCTGAGGAGTTCCCAACATTATCCTTTCCCCTATGTAATTACCTTAACAAGCTCCAGCTGTTTTTATTCTCAGAAGGTTTACTCCCTGATATACTGCTGCCTACCCCCTTCGTAAGTGCAGGTCCTAAATGAGCTTTCTTCTCTGTTCCCTCACCACAATCCAGATTCTTTTGGGGAGTTACCAGTACAGTAACCATACCAGGATGTACTTAATTTATTAAGCTACTGCTTTTCTTAATCTCAGTGGAGATATTTACTGATAAACAGCTACCTACGCAGCATGTTCATGTCGTTCCTAAATGAGCTTTTATCTCTCTCCCCTCACTACAAATCAGATTCTTCTGAGGAGTTCCCAGTACATTATCCTTTCCCCTGTGTAATTACCTTAACAAGCTCCAGCTGTTTTTATTCTCAGAAGGTTTACTCCCTGATATACAGCTGCCTACCCCCTTCGTAAGTGCAGGTCCTTAATGAGCTTTTTTCTCTGTTCTCTCACCACAATCCAGATTCTTTTGGGGAGTTACCAGTACAGTAACCATACCAGGAAGTACTTAATTTATTAAGCTACTGCTTTTCTTAATATCAGTGGAGATATTTACTGATAAACGGCTAACTACGCAGCATGTTTATGTCGTTCCTAAATGAGCTATTATCTCTCTCCCCTCACCACAAATCAGATTCTTCTGAGGAGTTCCCAGTACATTATCCTTTCCCCTGTGTAATTACCTTAACAAGCTCCAGCTGTTTTTATTCTCAGAAGGTTTACTCCCTGATATACAGCTGCCTACCCCCTTCGTAAGTGCAGGTCCTAAATGAGATTTTTTCTCTGTTCCCTCACCACGATCCAGATTCTTTTGGGGAGTTAACAGTACAGTAACCATACCAGGAAGTACTTAATTTATTAAGCTACTGCTTTTCTTAATCTCAGTGGAGATATTTACTGATAAACAGCTACCTACGCAGCATGTTCATGTCGTTTCTAATGAGCTTTTATCTCTCTCCCCTCACCACAAATCAGATTCTTCTGAGGAGTTCCCAGTACATTATCCTTTCCCCTGTGTAATTACCTTAACAAGCTCCAGCTGTTTTTATTCTCAGAAGGTTTACTCCCTGATATACAGCTGCCTACCCCCTTCGTAAGTGCAGGTCCTAAATGAGATTTTTTCTCTGTTCCCTCACCACAATCCAGATTCTTTTGGGGAGTTAACAGTACAGTAACCATACCAGGAAGTACTTAATTTATTAAGCTACTGCTTTTCTTCATCTCAGTGGAGATATTTACTGATAAACAGCTACCTACGCAGCATGTTCATGTCGTTTCTAAATGAGCTTTTATCTCTCTCCCCTCACCACAAATCAGATTCTTCTGAGGAGTTCCCAGTACATTATCCTTTACCCTGTGTAATTACCTTAACAAGTTCCAGCTGTTTTTATTCTAAGAAGGTTTACTCCCTGATATAAAACTGCCTACCCCCTTCGTAAGTGCAGTTCCTAAATGAGCTTTTTTCTCTGTTCCCTCACCACAATCCAGATTCTTTTGGGGAGTTACCAGTACAGTAACCATACCAGGAAGTACTTAATTTATTAAGCTTCTGCTTTTCTTAATCTCAGTGGAGATATTTACTGATAAACAGCTACCTACGCAGCATGTTCATGTCGTTCCTAAATGAGCTTTTATCTCTCTCCCCTCACCACAAATCAGATTCTTCTGAGGAGTTCCCAGTACATTATCCTTTCCCCTGTGTAATTACCTTAACAAGCTCCAGCTGTTTTTATTCTCAGAAGGTTTACTCCCTGATATACAGCTGCCTACCCCCTTCGTAAGTGCAGGTCCTAAATGAGCTTTTTTCTCTGTTCCCTCACCACGATCCAGATTCTTTTGGGGAGTTACCAGTACAGTAAACATACCAGGAAGTACTTAATTTATTAAGCTACTGCTTTTCTTAATCTCAGTGGAGATATTTACTGATAAACAGCTACCTACGCAGCATGTTCATATCGTTCCTAAATGAGCTTTTATCTCTCTCCCCTCACCACAAATCAGATTCTTCTGAGGAGTTCCCAGTACATTATCCTTTCCCCTGTGTAATTACCTTAACAAGCTCCAGCTGTTTTTATTCTCAGAAGGTTTACTCCCTGATATACAGCTGCCTACCCACTTCGTAAGTGCAGGTCCTAAATGAGCTTATTTCTCTGTTCCCTCACCACAATCCAGATTCTTTTGGGGAGTTACCAGTACAGTAACCATACCAGGAAGTACTTAATTTATTAAGCTACTGCTTTTCTTAATCTCAGTGGAGATATTTACTGATAAACAGCTACCTACGCAGCATGTTCATGTCGTTCCTAAATGAGCTTTTACCTCTCTCCCCTCACCACAAATCAGATTCTTCTGAAGAGTTCCCAGTACATTATCCTTTCCCCTGTGTAATTACCTTAACAAGCTCCAGCTGTTTCTATTCTCAGAAGGTTTACTCCCTGATATACAGCTGCCTACCCCCTTCTTAAGTGCAGGTCCTAAATGAGCTTTTTTCTCTGTTCCCTCACCACAATCCAGATTCTTTTGGGGAGTTACCAGTACAGTAACCATACCAGGAAGTACTTAATTCATTAAGCTACTGCTTTTCTTAATCTCAGTGGAGATATTTACTGATAAACAGCTACCTACGCAGCATGTTGATGTCGTTCCTAAATGAGCTTTTATCTCTCTCCCCTCACCACAAATCAGATTCTTCTGAGGAGTTCCCAGTACATTATCCTTTCCCCTGTGTAATTACCTTAACAAGCTCCAGCTGTTTTTATTCTCAGAAGGTTTACTCCCTGATATACAGCTGCCTACCCCCTTCGTAAGTGCATGTCCTAAATGAGCTTTTTTCTCTGTTCCCTCACCACAATCCAGATTCTTTTGGGGAGTTACCAGTACAGTAACCATACCAGGAAGTACTTAATTTATTAAGCTACTGCTTTTCTTAATCTCAGTGGAGATATTTTCGGGTAAACAGCTACCTACGCAGCATGTTCATGTCGTTCCTAAATGAGCTTTTATCTCTCTCCCTCACCACAAA
The DNA here is from genome assembly GCF_023159225.1 of Perognathus longimembris pacificus. NCBI lineage: Eukaryota > Metazoa > Chordata > Mammalia > Rodentia > Heteromyidae > Perognathus > Perognathus longimembris. Next base: position 21,743 of record NW_025956277.1, on the reverse strand, counting down.
TCAGATTCTTCTGAGGAGTTCCCAGTACATTATCCTTTCCCCTGTGTAATTACCTTAACAAGCTCCAGCTGTTTTTATTCTCAGAAGGTTTACTCCCTGATATACAGCTGCCTACCCCCTTCGTAAGTGCAGGTCCTAAATGAGCTTTTTTCTCTGTTCCCTCACCACAATCCAGATTCTTTTGGGGAGTTACCAGTACAGTAACCATACCAGGAAGTACTTAATTTATTAAGCTTCTGCTTTTCTTAATCTCAGTGGAGATATTACGGATAAACAGCTACCTACGCAGCATGTTCATGTCGTTCCTAAATGAGCTTTTATCTCTCTCCCCTCACCACAAATCAGATTCTTCTGAGGAGTTCCCAGTACATTATCCTTTCCCCTGTGTAATTAACTTAACAAGCTCCAGCTGTTTTTATTCTCAGAAGGTTTACTCCCTGATATACAGCTGCCTACCCCCTTCGTAAGTGCAGGTCCTAAATGAGCTTTTTTCTCTGTTCCCTCACCACAATCCAGATTGTTTTGGGGAGTTACCAGTACAGTAACCATACCAGGAAGTACTTAATTTATTAAGACACTGCTTTTCTTAATCTCAGTGGAGATATTTACTGATAAACAGCTACCTACGCAGCATGTTCATGTCGTTCCTAAATGAGCTTTTATCTCTCTCCCCTCACCACAAATCAGATTCTTCTGAGGAGTTCCCAGTACATTATCCTTTCCCCTGTGTAATTACCTTAACAAGCTCCAGCTGTTTTTATTCTCAGAAGGTTTACTCCCTGATATACAGCTGCCTACCCCCTTCGTAAGTGCAGGTCCTAAATGAGATTTTTTCTCTGTTTCCTCACCACAATCCAGATTCTTTTGGGGAGTTACCAGTACAGTAACCATACCAGGAAGTACTTAATTTATTAAGCTTCTGCTTTTCTTAATCTCAGTGGAGATATTTACTGATAAACAGCTACCAACGCAGCATGTTCATGTCGTTCCTAAATGAGCTTTTATCTCTCTCCCCTCACCACAAATCAGATTCTTCTGAGGAGTTCCCAGTACATTATCCTTTCCCCTGTGTAATTACCTTAACAAGCTCCAGCTGTTTTTATTCTCAGAAGGTTTACTCCCTGATATACAGCTGCCTACCCCATTCGTAAGTGCAGGTCCTAAATGAGCTTTTTTCTCTGTTCCCTCACCACGATCCAGATTGTTTTGGGGAGTTACCAGTACAGTAACCATACCAGGAAGTACTTAATTTATTAAGCTACTGCTTTTCTTAATCTCAGTGGAGATATTTACTGATAAACAGCTACCTACGCTGCATGTTCATATCGTTCCTAAATGAGCTTTTATCTCTCTCCCCTCACCACAAATCAGATTCTTCTGAGGAGTTCCCAGTACATTATCCTTTCCCCTGTGTAATTACCTTAACAAGCTCCAGCTGTTTTTATTCTCAGAAGGTTACTCCCTGATATACAGCTGCCTACCCCTTCGTAAGTGCAGGTCCTAAATGAGCTTATTTCTCTGTTCCCTCACCACAATCCAGATTCTTTTGGGAGTTACCAGTACAGTAACCATACCAGGAAGTGCTTAATTTATTAAGCTACTGCTTTTCTTAATCTCAGTGGAGATATTTACTGATAAACAGCTACCTACGCAGCATGTTCATGTCGTTCCTAAATGAGCTTTTATCTCTCTCCCCTCACCACAAATCAGATTCTTCTGAGGAGTTCCCAGTACATTATCCTTTCCCCTGTGTAATTACCTTAACAAACTCCAGCTGTTTTTAATCTCACAAGTTTTACTCCCTGATATACAGCTGCCTACCCCCTTCGTAAGTGCAGGTCCTAAATGAGCTTTTTTCTCTGTTACCTCACCACAATACAGATTCTTTTGGGGAGATACCAGTACAGTAACCATACCAGGAAGTACTTAATTTATTAAGCTACTGCTTTTCTTAATCTCAGTGGACATATTTACTGATAAACAGCTACCTACGCAGCATGTTCATGTCGTTCCTAAATGAGCTTTTATCTCTCTCCCCTCACCACAAATCAGATTCTTCAGAGGAGTTCCCAGTACATTATCCTTTCCCCTGTGTAATTACCTTAACAAGCTCCAGCTGTTTTTATTCTCAGAAGGTTTACTCCCTGATATACAGCTGCCTACCCCCTTCGTAAGTGCAGGTCCTAAATGAGCTTTTTTCTCTGTTCCCTCACCACAATCCAGATTCTTTTGGGAGTTACCAGTACTGTAACCATACCAGGAAGTACTTAATTTATTAAGCTTCTGCTTTTCTTAATCTCAGTGGAGATATTTACGGATAAACAACTACCTACACAGCATGTTCATGTCGTTCCTAAATGAGCTTTTATCTCTCTCCCCTCACCACAAATCAGATTCTTCTGAGGAGTTCCCAGTACATTATCCTTTCCCCTGTGTAATTACCTTAACAAGCTCCAGCTGTTTTTATTCTCAGAAGGTTTACTCCCTGATATACAGCTGCCTACCCCCTTCGTAAGTGCAGGTCCTAAATGAACTTTTTTCTCTGTTCCCTCACCACGATCCAGATTCTTTTGGGGAGTTACCAGTACAGTAACCATACCAGGAAGTACTTAATTTATTAAGCTTCTGCTTTTCTTAATCTCAGTGGAGATATTTACGGATAAACAGCTACCTACGCAGCATGTTCATGTCGTTCCTAAATGAGCTTTTATCTCTCTCCCCTCACCACAAATCAGATTCTTCTGAGGAGTTCCCAGTACATTATCCTTTCCCCTGTGTAATTACCTTAACAAGCTCCAGCTGTTTTTATTCTCAGAAGGTTACTCCCTGATATACAGCTGCCTACCCCCTTCGTAAGTGCAGGTCTTAAAGGAGCTTTTTTCTCTGTTTCCTCACCACGATCCAGATTCTTTTGGGGAGTTACCAGTACAGTAACCATACCAGGAAGTACTTAATTTATTAAGCTACTGCTTTTCTTAATATCAGTGGAGATATTTTCGGGTAAACAGCTACCTACGCAGCATGTTCATGTCGTTCCTAAATGAGCTTTTATCTCTCTCCCCTCACCACAAATCAGATTCTTCTGAGGAGTTCCCAGTACATTATCCTTTCCCCTGTGTAATTACCTTAACAAGCTCCAGCTGTTTTTATTCTCAGAAGGTTTACTCCCTGATATACAGCTGCCTACCTCCTTCGTAAGTGCAGGTAATAAATGAGCTTTTTTCTCTGTTCCCTCACCACAACCCAGATTCTTTTGGGGAGTTACCAGTACAGTAACCATACGAGGAAGTACTTAATTTATTAAGCTACTGCTTTTCTTAATCTCAGTGGAGATATTTTCGGGTAAACAGCTACCTACGCAGCATGTTCATGTCGTTCCTAAATGAGCTTTTATCTCTCTCCCCTCACCACAAATCAGATTCTTCTGAGGAGTTCCCAGTACATTATCCTTTCCCCTGTGTAATTACCTTGACAAGCTCCAGCTGTTTTTATTCTCAGAAGGTTTACTCCCTGATATACAGCTGCCTACCCCCTTCGTAAGTGCAGGTCCTAAATGAGCTTTTTTCTCTGTTCCCTCGCCACGATCCAGATTCTTTTGGGGAGTTACCAGTAAAGTAACCATACCAGGAAGTACTTAATTTATTAAACTACTGCTTTTCTTAATCTCAGTGGAGATATTTACGGATAAACAGCTACCTACGCAGCATGTTCATGTCGTTCCTAAATGAGCTTTTATCTCTCTCCCCTCACCACAAATCAGATTCTTCTGAGGAGTTCCCAGTACATTATCCTTTCCCCTGTGTAATTACCTTAACAAGCTCCAGCTGTTTTTATTCTCAGAAGGTTTACTCCCTGATATACAGCTGCCTACCCCCTTCCTAAGTGCAGGTCCTAAATGAGCTTTTTTCTCTGTTCCCTCACCACGATCCAGATTCTTTTGGGGAGTTACCAGTACAGTAACCATACCAGGAAGTACTTAATTTATTAAGCTACTGCTTTTCTTAATCTCAGTGGAGATATTTTAGGGTAAACAGCTACCTACGCAGCATGTTCATGTCGTTCCTAAATGAGCTTTTATCTCTCTCCCCTCACCACAAATCAGATTCTTCTGAGGAGTTCCCAGTACATTATCCTTTCCCCTGTGTAATTACCTTAACAAACTCCAGCTGTTTTTATTCTCAGAAGGTTTACTCCCTGATATACAGCTGCCTACCCCATTCGAAAGTGCAGGTCCTAAATGAGCTTTTTTCTCTGTTCCCTCACCAAAATCCAGATTCTTTTGGGGAGTTACCAGTACAGTATCCATACCAGGAAGTACTTAATTTATTAAGCTACTGCTTTTCTTAATCTCAGTGGAGATATTAATGATAAACAGCTACGTATGCAGCATATTCATGTCGTTCCCAAATGAGCTTTTATCTCTCTCCCCTCACCACAAATCAGATTCTTCTGAGGATTTCCCAGTACATTATCCTTTCCCCTGTGTAATTACCTTAACAAGCTCCAGGTGTTTTTATTCTCTGAAGCGATACTCCCTGATATACAGCTGCCTACCCCCTTCGTAAGTGCAGGTCCTAAATGAGCTTTTTTCTTTGTTCCCTCACCACAATCCAGATTCTTTTGGGGAGTTACCAGTACAGTAACCATACCAGAAAGTACTTAATTTATTAAGCTACTGCTTTTCTTAATCTCAGTGGAGATATTTACTGATAAACAGCTACCTACGCAGCATGTTCATGTCGTTCCTAAATGAGCTTTTTTCTCTGTTCCCTCACCACAATTCAGATTCCTTTGGGGAGTTACCAGTACAGTATCCATACCAGGAAGTACTTAATTTATTAAGCTTCTGCTTTTCCTAATCTCAGTAGAGATATTTACTGATAAACAGCTACCTAGGCAGCATGTTCATGTCGTTCCTAAATGAGCTTTTATCTCTCTCCACTCACCACAAATCAGATTCTTCTGAGGAGTTCCCAGTACATTATCCTTTCCATTGTGTAATTACCTTAACAATCTCCAGCTGTTTTTATTCTCAGAAGGTTTACTCCCTGATATACAGCTGCCTACCCTTCGTAAGTGCAAGTCCTAAATGAGATTTTTTCTCTTTTCCCTCACCACAATTCAGATTCTTTTGGGGAGTTTCCAGTACAGGAACCATACCAGGAAGTACTTAATTTATTAAGCTACTGCTTTTCTTAATCTCAGTGGAGATATTTACTGATAAACAGCTACCTACGCAGCATGTTCATGTCGTTCCTAAATGAGCTTTTATCTCTCTCCCCTCACCACAAATCAGATTCTTCTGAGGAGTTCCCAGTACATTATCCTTTCCCCTGTGTAATTACCTTAACAAGCTCCAGCTGTTTTTATTCTCAGAAGGTTTACTCCCTGATATACAGCTGCCTACCCCCTTCGTAATTGCAGGTCCTAATGAGCTTTTTTCTCTGTTCCCTCACCACGATCCAGATTCTTTTGGGGAGTTACCAGTACAGTAACCATACCAGGAAGTACTTAATTTATTAAGCTACTGCTTTTCTTAATCTCAGTGGAGATATTTACTGATAAACAGCTACCTACCCAGCATGTTCATGTCGTTCCTAAATGAGCTTTTATCTCTCTCCCCTCACCACAAATCAGATTCTTCTGAGGAGTTCCCAGTACATTATCCTTTCCCCTGTGTAATTACCTTAACAAGCTCCAGCTGTTTTTACTCTCAGAAGGTTTACTCCCTGATATACAGCTGCCTACCCCCTTCGTAAGTGCAGGTCCTAAATGAGCTTTTTTCTCTGTTCCCTCACCACAATCCTGATTCTTTTGGGGAGTTACCGGTACAGTAACCATACCAGGAAGTACTTAATTTATTAAGCTACTGCATTTCTTAATCTCAGTGGAGATATTTACTGATAAACAGCTACCTACCCAGCATGTTCATGTCGTTCCTAAATGAGCTTTTATCTCTCTCCCCTCACCACAAATCAGATTCTTCTGTGGAGTTCCCAGTACATTATCCCTTCCCCTGTGTAATTACCTTAACAAGCTCCCGCTGTTCTTATTCTCAGAAGTTTTACTCCCTGATATCCAGCTGCCTACCCCCTTCGTAAGTGCAGGCCCTAAATGAGCTTTTTTCTCTGTTCCCTCACCACAATCCAGATTCTTTTGGGGAGTTACCGGTACAGTAACCATACCAGGAAGTACTTAATTTATGAAGCTACTGCTTTTCTTAATCTCAGTGGAGATATTTACTGATAAACAGCTACGTACGCAGCATGTTCATGTCGTTCCTAAATGAGCTTTTATCTCTCTCCCTCACCACAAATCATATTCTTCTGAGGAGTTCCCAGTACATTATCCTTTCCCCTGTGTAATTACCTTAACAAGCTCCAGCTGTTTTTATTCTCAGAAGGTTTACTCCCTGATATACAGCTGCCTACCCCCTTCGTAATTGCAGGTCCTAAATGAGCTTTTTTCTCTGTTCCCTCACCACAATCCAGATTCTTTTGGGGAGTTACCAGTACAGTAACCATACCAGGAAGTACTTAATTTATTAAGCTCCTGCTTTTCTTAATCTCAGTGGAGATATTTACTGATAAACAGCTACATACGCAGCATGTTCATGTCGTTCCTAAATGAGCTTTTATCTCTCTCCCCTCACCACAAATCATATTCTTCTGAGGAGTTCCCAGTACATTATCCTTTCCCCTTTGTAATTACCTTAACAAGCTCCAGCTGTTTTTATTCTCAGAAGGTTTACTCCCTGATATACAGCTGCCTACCCCCTTCGTAATTGCAGGTCCTAAATGAGCTTTTTTCTCTGTTCCCTCACCACAATCCAGATTCTTTTGGGGAGTTACCAGTACAGTAACCATACCAGGAAGTACTTAATTTATTAAGCTACTGCTTTTCTTAATCTCAGTGGAGATATTTACTGATAAACAGCTACCTACCCAGCATGTTCATGTCGTTCCTAAATGAGCTTTTATCTCTCTCCCCTCACCACAAATCAGATTCTTCTGAGGAGTTCCCAGTACATTATCCTTTCCCCTGTGTAATTACCTTAACAAGCTCCAGCTGTTTTTACTCTCAGAAGGTTTACTCCCTGATATACAGCTGCCTACCCCCTCGTAAGTGCAGGTCCTAAATGAGCTTTTTTCTCTGTTCCCTCACCACAATCCTGATTCTTTTGGGGAGTTACCGGTACAGTAACCATACCAGGAAGTACTTAATTTATTAAGCTACTGCTTTTCTTAATCTCAGTGGAGATATTTACTGATAAACAGCTACCTACCCAGCATGTTCATGTCGTTCCTAAATGAGCTTTTATCTCTCTCCCCTCACCACAAATCAGATTCTTCTGAGGAGTTCCCAGTACATTATCCTTTCCCTGTGTAATTACCTTAACAAGCTCCCGCTGTTTTTATTCTCAGAAGTTTTACTCCCTGATATCCAGCTGCCTACCCCCTTCGTAAGTGCAGGCCCTAAATCAGCTTTTTTCTCTGTTCCCTCACCACAATCCAGATTCTTTTGGGGAGTTACCGGTACAGTAACCATACCAGGAAGTACTTAATTTATGAAGCTACTGCTTTTCTTAATCTCAGTGGAGATATTTACTGATAAACAGCTACGTACGCAGCATGTTCATGTCGTTCCTAAATGAGTTTTTTCTCTGTTCACTCACCAAAATCCATATTCTTTGGGGAGTTACCAGTACAGTATCCATACCAGTAAGTACTTAATTTATTAAGCTACTGCTTTTCTTAATCTCAGTGGAGATATTTAGTGATAAACAGCTACGTATGCAGCATGTTCATGTCGTTCCCAAATGAGCTTTTATCTCTCTCCCCTCACCACAAATCAGATTCTTCTGAGGAGTTCCCAGTACATTATCCTTTCCCCTTTGTAATTACCTTAACAAGCTCCAGCTGTTTTTATTCTCAGAAGTTTTACTCCATGATATACAGCTGCCTACCCTTCGTAAGTGCAAGTCCTAAATGAGATTTTTTCTCTTTTCCCTCACCACAATTCAGATTCTTTTGGGGAGTTTCCAGTACAGGAACCATACCAGGAAGTACTTAATTTATTAAGCTACTGCTTTTCTTAATCTCAGTGGAGATATTTACTGATAAACAGCTACGTACGCAGCATGTTCATGTCGTTCCTAAATGAGCTTTTATCTCTCTCCCCTCACCACAAATCATATTCTTCTGAGGAATTCACAGTACATTATCCTTTCCCCTGTGTAATTACCTTAACAAGCTCCAGCTGTTTTTATTCTCAGAAGGTTTACTCCCTGATATACAGCTGCCTACCCCCTTCGTAATTGCAGGTCCTAAATGAGCTTTTTTCTCTGTTCCCTCACCACAATCCAGATTCTTTTGGGGAGTTACCAGTACAGTAACCATACCAGGAAGTACTTAATTTATTAAGCTACTGCTTTTCTTAATCTCAGTGGAGATATTTACTGATAAACAGCTACCTACCCAGCATGTTCATGTCGTTCCTAAATGAGCTTTTATCTCTCTCCCCTCACCACAAATCAGATTCTTCTGAGGAGTTCCCAGTACATTATCCTTTCCCCTGTGTAATTACCTTAACAAGCTCCAGCTGTTTTTACTCTCAGAAGGTTTACTCCCTGATATACAGCTGCCTACCCCCTTCGTAAGTGCAGGTCCTAAATGAGCTTTTTTCTCTGTTCCCTCACCACAATCCTGATTCTTTTGGGGAGTTACCGGTACAGTAACCATACCAGGAAGTACTTAATTTATTAAGCTACTGCTTTTCTTAATCTCAGTGGAGATATTTACTGATAAACAGCTACCTACCCAGCATGTTCATGTCGTTCCTAAATGAGCTTTTATCTCTCTCCCCTCACCACAAATCAGATTCTTCTGAGGAGTTCCCAGTACATTATCCTTTCCCCTGTGTAATTACCTTAACAAGCTCCCGCTGTTTTTATTCTCAGAAGTTTTACTCCCTGATATCCAGCTGCCTACCCCCTTCGTAAGTGCAGGCCCTAAATCAGCTTTTTTCTCTGTTCCCTCACCACAATCAAGATTCTTTTGGGGAGTTACCGGTACAGTAACCATACCAGGAAGTACTTAATTTATGAAGCTACTGCTTTTCTTAATCTCAGTGGAGATATTTACTGATAAACAGCTACGTACGCAGCATGTTCATGTCGTTCCTAAATGAGTTTTTTCTCTGTTCACTCACCAAAATCCATATTCTTTTGGGGAGTTACCAGTACAGTATCCATACCAGTAAGTACTTAATTTATTAAGCTACTGCTTTCTTAATCTCAGTGGAGATATTTAGTGATAAACAGCTACGTATGCAGCATGTTCATGTCGTTCCCAAATGAGCTTTTATCTCTCTCCCCTCACCACAAATCAGATTCTTCTGAGGAGTTCCCAGTACATTATCCTTTCCCCTGTGTAATTACCTTAACAAGCTCCAGGTGTTTTTATTCTCTGAAGCGATACTCCCTGATATACAGCAGCCTACCCCCTTCGTAAGTGCAGGTCCTAAATGAGCTTTTTTCTCTGTTCCCTCACCACAATCCAGATTCCTTTGGGGAGTTACCAGTACAGTATCCATACCAGGAAGTACTTAATTTATTAAGCTTCTGTTTTCTTAATCTCAGTAGAGATATTTACTGATAAACAGCTACCTACGCAGCATGTTCATGTCGTTCCTAAATGAGCTTTTATCTCTCTCCCCTCACCACAAATCAGATTCTTCTGAGGAGTTCCCAGTACATTATCCTTTCCCCTGTGTAATTACCTTAACAATCTCCAGCTGATTTTATTCTCAGAAGGTTTACTCCCTGATATACAGCTGCCTACCCCCTTCGTAAGTGCAGGTCCTAAATGAGCTTTTTTCTCTGTTCCCTCACCACAATCCAGATTCTTTTGGGGAGTTACCAGTACAGTAACCATACCAGGAAATACTTAATTTATTAAGCTGCTGCTTTTTCTAATCTCAGTGGAGATATTTACTGATAAACAGCTACCTACGCAGCATATTCATGTCGTTCCTAAATGAGCTTTTATCTCTCTCCCCTCACCACAAATCAGATTCTTCTGAGGAGTTCCCAGTACATTATCCTTTCCCCTGTGTAATTACCTTACCAAGCTCCAGCTGTTTTTATTCTCAGAAGGTTTACTCCCTGATATACAGCTGCCTACCCCCTTCGTAAGTGCACGTCCTAAATGAGCTTTTTTCTCTGTTCCCTCACCACAATCCAGATTCTTTTGGGGAATTACCAGTACAGTAACCATACCAGGAAGTACTTAATTTATTAAGCTACTGCTTTTCTTAATCTCAGTGGAGATATTTACTGATAAACAGCTACCTACGCAGCATGTTCATGTCGTTCCTAAATGAGCTTTTATCTCTCTCCCCTGCACCACAAATCAGATTCTTCTGAGGAGTTCCCAGTACATTATCCTTTCCCCTGTGTAATTACCTTAACAAGCTCCAGCTGTTTTTATACTTAGAAGGTTTACTCCCTGATATACAGCTGCCTAACACCCTTCGTAAGTGCAGGTCCTAAATGAGCTTTTTTCTCTGTTCCCTCACCACAATCCAGATTCTTTTGGGGAGTTACCAGTATAGTAACCATACCAGGAAGTACTTAATTTATTAAGCTACTGCTTTTCTTAATCTCAGTGGAGATATTTACTGATAAACAGCTACCTACGCAGCATGTTCATGGCGTTCCTAAATGAGCTTTTATCTCTCTCCCCTCACCAAAAATGAGATTCTTCTGAGGAGTTCCCAGTACATTATCCTTTCCTCTGTGTAATTACCTTAACAAGCTGCAGCTGTTTTTATTCTCAGAAGGTTACTCCCTGATATACAGCTGCCTACCCCCTCGTAAGTGCAGGTCCTAAATGAGCTTTTTTCTCTGTTCCCTCACCACAATCCAGATTCTTTTGGGGAGTTACCAGTACAGTAACCATACCAGGAAGTACTTAATTTATTAAGCTACTGCTTTTCTTAATCTCAGTGGAGATATTTACTGATAAACAGCTACCTACGCAGCATGTTCATGTCGTTCCTAAATGAGCTTATATCTCTCTCCCCTCACCACAAATCAGATTCTTCTGAGGAGTTCCCAGTACATTATCCTTTACCCTGTGTAATTACCTTAACAAGCTCCAGCTGTTTTTATTCTCAGAAGGTGTACTCCCTGATATACAGCTGCCTACCCCCTTCGTAAGTGCAGGTCCTAAATGAGCTTTTTTCTCTGTTCCCTCGCCACAATCCAGATTCTTTTGGGGAGTTACCAGTACAGTAACCATACCAGGAAGTACTTTTTTTATTAAGCTACTGCTTTTCTTAATCTCAGTGGAGATATTTACTGATAAACAGCTACCTACGCAGCATGTTCATGTCGTTCCTAAATGAACTTTTATCTCTCTCCCCTCACCACAAATCAGATTCTTCTGAGGAGTTCCCAGTACATTATCCTTTCCCCTGTGTAATTACCTTAACAAGCTCCAGCTGTTTTTATTCTCAGAAGGTTTACTCCCTGATATACAGCTGCCTACCCCCTTCGTAAGTGCAGGTCCGAAATGAGCTTTTTTCTCTGTTCCCTCACCACGATCCAGATTCTTTTGGGGAGTTACCAGTACAGTAACCATACCCGGAAGTAATTAATTTATTAAGCTACTGCTTTTCTTAATCTCAGTGGAGATATTTACTGATAAACAGCTACGTATGCAGCATGTTCATGTCGTTCCTAAATGAGCTTTTATCTCTCTCCCCTCACCACAAATCAGATTCTTCTGAGGAGTTTCCAGTACATTATCCTTTCCCCTGTGTAATTACCTTAACAAGCTCCAGCTGTTTTATTCTCAGAAGGTTTACTCCCTGATATACAGCTGCCTACAACCTTCGTAAGTGCAGGTCCTAAATGAGCTTTTTTCTCTGTTCCCTCACCACAATCCAGATTCTTTTGGGGAGTTACCAGTACAGTAACCATACCAGGAAGTACTTAATTTATTAAGCGACTGCTTTTCTTAATCTCAGTGGAGATATTTACTGATAAACAGCTACCTACGCAGCATGTTCACGTCGTTCCAAATGAGCTTTTATATCTCTCCCCTCACCACAAATCAGATTCTTCTGAGGAGTTTCCCAGTACATTATCCTTTCCCCTGTGTAATTACCTTAACAAGCTCCAGCTGTTTTTATTCTCAGAAGGTTTACTCCCTGATATACAGCTGCCTACCCCCTTCGTAAGTGCAGGTCCTAAATGAGCTTTTTTCTCTGTTCCCTCACCACAATCCAGATTCTTTTGGGGAGTTACCAGTACAGTAACCATACCAGGAAGTACTTAATTTATTAGCTACTGCTTTTCTTAATCTCAGTGGAGATATTTACTGATAAACAGCTACCTACGCAGCATGTTCATGTCGTTCCTAAATGAGCTTTTATCTCTCTCCCCTCACCACAAATCAGATTCTTCTGAGGAGTTCCCAGTACATTATCCTTTCCCCTGTGTAATTACCTCAACAAGCTCCAGCTGTTTTTATTCTCTGATGGTTTACTCCCTGATATACAGCTGCCTACCCCCTTCGTAAGTGCAGGTCCTAAATAAGCTTTTTTCTCTGTTCCCTCACCACAATCCAGATTCCTTTGGGGAGTTACCAGTACAGTAACCATACCAGGAAGTACTTAATTTATTAAGCTACTTCTTTTCTTAATCTCAGTGGAGATATTTACTGATAAACAGCTACCTACGCAGCATGTTTATGTCGTTCCTAATGAGCTTTTATCTCTCTCCCCTCACCACAAATCAGATTCTTCTGAGGAGTTCCCAGTACATTATCCTTTCCCCTGTGTAATTACCTTAACAAGCTCCTGCTGTTTTTATTCTCAGATGGTTTACTCCCTGATATACAGCTGACTACCCCCTTCGTAAGTGCAGGTCCTAAATGAGCTTTTTTCTCTGTTCCCTCACCACAATCCAGATTCATTTGGGGAGTTACCAGTACAGGAACCATACCAGGAAGTACTTAATTTATTAAGCTACTGCTTTTCTTAATCTCAGTGGAGATATTTACTGATAAACAGCTACCTACGCAGCATGTTCATGTCCTTCCTAAATGAGCTTTTATCTCTCTCCCCTCACCACAAATCAGATTCTTCTGAGGAGTTCCCAGTACATTATCCTTTCCCCTGTGTAATTACCTTAACAAGCTCCAGCTGTTTTTATTCTCAGAAAATTTACTCCCTGATATACAGCTGCCTACCCCCTTCGTAAGTGCAGGTCCTAAATGAGCTTTTTTCTCTATTCCCTCACCACAATCCAGATTCTTTTCGGGAGTTACCAGTACAGTAACCATACCAGGAAGTACTTAATTTATTAAGCTACTGATTTTCTTAATCTCAGTGGAGATATTTACTGATAAACAGCTACCGACGCAGCATGTTCATGTCGTTCCTAAATGAGCTTTTATCTCTCTCCCCTCACCACAAATCATATTCTTCTGAGGAGTTCCCAGTACATTATCCTTTCCCCTAAGTAATTACCTTAACAAGCTCCAGCTGTTTTTATTCTCAGAAGGTTTACTCCCTGATATACAGCTGCCTAGCCCCTTCGTAAGTGCAGGTCCTAAATGAGCTTTTTTCTATGTTCCCTCACCACAATCCAGATTCTTTTGGGGAGTTACCAGTACAGTAACCATACCAGGAAGTACTTAATTTATTAAGCTACTGCTTTTCTTAATCTCAGTGGAGATATTTAGTGATAAACAGCTACCTACGCAGCATGATCATGTCGTTCCTAAATGAGCTTTTATCTCTCTCCCCTCACCACAAATCAGATTCTTCTGAGGAGTTCCCAGTACATTATCCTTTCCCCTGTGTATTACCTTAACAAGCTCCAGCTGTTTTTATTCTCAGAAGGTTTACTCCCTGATATACAGCTGCCTAACCCCTTCGTAAGTGCAGGTCCTAAATGAGCTTTTTTCTCTGTTCCCTCACCACAATCCAGATTCTTTTGGGGAGTTACCAGTACAGTAACCATACCAGGAAGTACTTAATTTATTAAGATACTGCTTTTCTTAATCTCAGTGGATATATTTACTGATAAACAGCTACCTACGCAGCATGTTCATGTCGTTCCTAAATGAGCTTTTATCTCTCTCCCCTCACCACAAATCAGATTCTTATGAGGAGTTCCCAGTACATTATCCTTTCCCCTGTGTAATTACCTTAACAAGCTCCAGCTGTTTTTATTCTCAGAAGGTTTACTCCCTGATATACAGCTGCCTACCCCCTTCGTAAGTGCAGGTCCTAAATGAGCTTTTTTCTCTGTTCCCTCACCACAATCCAGATTCTTTTGGGAGTTACCAGTACAGTAACCATACCAGGAAGTACTTAATTTATTAAGCTACTGCTTTTCTTAATCTCAGTGGAGATATTTACTGATAAACAGCTACCTACGCAGCATGATCATGTTGTTCCTAAATGAGCTTTTATCTCTCTCCCCTCACCACAAATCAGATTCTTCTGAGGAGTTCCAGTACATTATCCTTTCTCCTGTGTAATTACCTTAACAAGCTCCAGCTGTTTTTATTCTCAGAAGGTTTACTCCCTGATATACAGCTGCCTACCCCCTTCGTAAGTGCAGTTCTTAAATGAGCTTTTTTCTCTGTTACCTCACCACAATCCAGATTCTTTTGGGAGTTACCAGTACAGTAACCATACCAGGAAGTACTTAATTTATTAAGCTACTGCTTTTCTTAATCTCAGTGGAGATATTTACTGATAAACAGCTACCTATGCTGCACGTTCATGTCGTTCCTAAATGAGCTTTTATCTCTCTCCCCTCACCACAAATCAGATTCTTCTGAGGAGTTCCCCGTACATTATCCTTTCCCCTGTGTAATTACCTTAACAAGCTCCAGCTGTTTTTATTCTCAGAAGGTTTACTCCCTGATATACAGCTGCCTAGCCCCTTCGTAAGTGCAGGTCCTAAATGAGCTTTTTTCTCTGTTCCCTCACCACAATCCAGATTCTTTTGGGGAGTTACCAGTACAGTAACCATACCAGGAAGTACTTAATTTATTAAGCTACTGCTTTTCTTAATCTCAGTGGAGATATTTACTGATAAACAGCTACCGACGCAGCATGTTCATGTCGTTGCTAAATGAGCTTTTATCTCTCTCCCCTCACCACAAATCAGATTCTTCTGAGGAGTTCCCAGTACATTATCCTTTCTCCTGTGTAATTACCTTAACAAGCTCCAGCTGTTTTTTATTCTCAGAAGGTTTACTCCCTGATATACAGCTGCCTACCCCCTTCGTAAGTGCAGGTCCTAAATGAGCTTTTTTCTCTGTTCCCTCACCACAATCCAGATTCTTTTGGGGAGTTACCAGTACAGTAACCATACCAGGAAGTACTTAATTTATTAAGCTACTGCTTTTCTTAATCTCAGTGGAGATATTTACTGATAAACAGCTACCTACGCAGCATGTTCATGTCGTTCCTAAATGAGCTTTTATCTCTCTCCCCTCACCACAAATCAGATTCTTCTGAGGAGTTCCCAGTACATTATCCTTTCCCCTGTGTAATTACCTTAACAAGCTCCAGCTGTTTTTATTCTCAGACGGTTTACTCCCTGATATACAGCTGCCTACCCCCTTCGTAAGTTCAGGTCCTAAATGAGCTTTTTTCTCTGTTCCCTCACCACATTCCAGATTATTTTGGGGAGTTACCAGTACAGTAACCATACCAGGAAGAACTTAATTTAGTAAGCTACTGCTTTTCTTAATCTCAGTGGAGATATTTACTGATAAACAGCTACCTACGCAGCATGTTCATGTCGTTCCTAAATGAGCTTTTATCTCTCTCCCCTCACCACAAATCAGATTCTTCTGAGGAGTTCCCAGTACGTTATCCTTTCCCCTGTGTAATTACCTTAACAAGCTCCAGCTGTTTTTATCCTCTGAAGGTTTACTCCCTGATATACAGGTGCCTAACCCCTTAGTAAGTGCAGGTCCTATATGAGCTTTTTTCTCTGTTCCCTCACCACAATCCAGATTCTTTTGGGGAGTTACCAGTACAGTAACCATAGCAGGAAGTAATTTATTAAGGTACTGGTTTTCTAAATCTCAGTGGAGATATTTACTGATAAACAGCTACCTACGCAGCATGTTCATGTCGTTCCTAAATGAGCTTTTATCTCTCTCCCCGCACCACAAATTAGATTCATCTGAGGAGTTCCCAGTACATTATCCTTTCCCCCTGTGTAACTACCTTAACAAGCTCCAGCTGTTTTTATTCTCAGAAGGTTTACTCCCTGATATACAGCTGCCTACCCCCTTTGTAAGTGCAGGTCCTAAATGAGCTTTTTTCTCTGTTCCCTCACCACAATCCAGATTCTTTTGGGGAGTTACCAGTACAGTAACCATCCCAGGAAGTACTTAATTTATTAAGCTACTGCTTTTCTTAATCTCAGTGGAGATATTTACGGATAAACAGCTACCTAGGCAGCATGTTCATGTCGTTCCTAAGTGAGCTTTTATCTCTCTCCCCTCACCACAAATCAGATTCTTCTGAGGAGTTCCCAGTACATTATCCTTTCCCCTGTGTAATTACCTTAACAAGCTCCAGCTGTTTTTATTCTCAGAAGGTTTACTCCCTGATATACAGCTGCCTACCCCCTTCGTAAGTGCAGGTCCTAAATGAGCTTTTTTCTCTGTTCCCTCACCACAATCCAGATTCTTTTGGGGAGTTGCCAGTGCAGTAACCATACCAGGAAGTACATAATTTATTAAGCTACTGCTTTTCTTAATCTCAGTGGAGATATTTACTGATAAACAGCTACCTACGCAGCATGTTCATGTCGTTCCTAAAGGAGCTTTTATCTCTCTCCCCTCACCACAAATCAGATTCTTCTGAGGAGTTCCCAGTACATTATCCTTTCCCCTGTGTAATTACCTTAACATGCTCCAGCTGTTTTTATTCTCAGAAGGTTTACTCCCGGATATATAGCTGCCTAACCCCTTCGTAAGTGCAGGTCCTAAATGAGCTTTTTTCTCTGTTCCCTCACCACAATCCAGATGCTTTTGGGAGTTACCAGTACAGTAACCATACAAGGAAGTACTTAATTTATTAAGCTACTCCTTTTCGTAATCTCAGTGGAGATATTTACTGATAAACAGCTACCTACGCAGCATGTTCATGTCTTTCCTAAATGAGCTTTTATCTCTCTCCCCTCACCACAAATCAGATTCTTCTGAGGAGTTCCCAGTACATTATTCTTTCCCTGTGTAATTACCTTAACAACTCCAGCTGTTTTTATTCTCAGAAGATTTACTCCCTTATATACAGCTGCCTACCCCATTCGAAAGTGCAGGTCCTAAATGAGCTTTTTTCTCTGTTCCCTCACCACAATCCAGATTCTTTTGGGGAGTTACCAGTACAGTAACCATACCAGGAAGTACTTAATTTATTATGCTACTGCTTTTCTTAATCTCAGTGGAGATATTTACTGATAAACAGCTACCTACGCAGCATGTTCATGTCGTTCCTAAATGAGCTTTTATCTCTCTCCCCTCACCACAAATCAGATTCTTCTGAGGAGTTCCCAGTACATATCCTTTCCCTGTGTAATTACCTTAACAAGCTCCAGCTGTTTTTATTCTCAGAAGGTTTACTCCCTGATATACAGCTGCCTACCCCCTGCGTAAGTGCAGGTCCTAAATGAGCTTTTTTCTCTGTTCCCTCACCACAATCCAGATTGTTTTGGGGTGTTACCAGTACAGTAACCATACCAGGAAGTACTTAATTTATTAAGCTACTGCTTTTCTTAATCTCAGTGGAGATATTTACTGATAAACAGCTACCTACGCAGCATGTTCATGTCGTTCCTAAATGAGCTTTTATCTCTCTCCCCTCACCACAAATCAGATTCTTCTAAGGAGTTCCTAGTGCATTATCCTTTCCCCTGTGTAATTACCTTAACAAGCTCCAGCTGTCTTTATTCTCAGAAGGTTTACTCCCTGATATACAGCTGCCTACCCCCTTCGTAAGTGCAGGTCCTAAATGAGCTTTTTTCTCTGTTCCCTCACCACAATCCAGATTCTTTTGGGGAGTTACCAGTACAGTAACCATACCAGGAAGTACTTAATTTATTAAGGTTCTGCTTTTCTTAATCTCAGTGGAGATATTTACTGATTAACAGCTACCTACGCAGCATGTTCATGTCGTTCCTAAATGAGCTTTTATCTCTCTCCCCTCACCACAAATCAGATACTTCTGAGGAGGTCCCAGTACATTATACATTCCCCTGTCTAAATACCTTAACAAGCTCCAGCTGTTTTTAGCCTCAGAAGGTTTACTCCCTGATATACAGCTGCCTACCCCCTTCGTAAGTGCAGGTCCTAAATGAGCTTTTCTCTCTGTTCCCTCACCACAATCTAGATTCTTTTGTGGAGTTACCAGTACAGTATCCATAGCAGGAAGTACTTAATTTATTAAGCTACTGCTTTTCTTAATCTCAGTGGAGATATTTACTGATAAACAGCTACCTACGCAGCATGTTCATGTCCTCCCTAAATGAGCTTTTATCTCTCTCCCCTCACCACAAATCAGATTCTTCTGAGGAGTTCCCCGTACAATATCCTTTCCCCTGTGTAATTACCTTAACAAGCTCCAGCTGTTTTTATCTCAGAAGGTTTACTCCCTGATATACTGCTGCCTAACCCCTTCGTAAGTGCAGGTCCTAAATGAGCTTTTTTCTCTGTTCCCTCACCACAATCCAGATTCTTTTGGGGAGTTACCAGTACAGAAACCATACCAGGAAGTATTTAATTTATTAAGCTACTGCTTTTCTTAATGTCAGTGGAGATATTTACTGATAAACAGCTACGTACGCATCATGTTCATGTCGTTCGTAAATGAGCTTTTATCCCTCTCCCCTCACCACAAATCAGATTCTTCTGAGGAGTTCACAGTACATTATCCTTTCCCGTGTGTAATTACCTTAAAAAGCTCCAGCTTTTTTTATTCTCAGAAGGTTTACTCCCTGATATACAGGGGCTTAACCCCTTCGTAAGTGCAGGTCCTATATGAGCTTTTTTCTCTGTTCCCTCACCACAATCCAGATTCTTTTGGGGAGTTACCAGTACAGTAACCATAGCAGGAAGTAATTTATTAAGGTACTGCTTTTCTAAATCTCAGTGGAGATATTTACTGATAAAACAGCTACCTACGCAGCATGTTCATGTGGTTCCTAAATGAGCTTTTATCTCTCTCCCCTCACCACAAATCAGATTCTTCTGAGGAGTTCCCAGTACATTATCCTTTCCCCTGTGTAATTACCTTAACAAGCTCCAGCTGTTTTTATTCTCAGAAGGTTTACTCCTGATATATAGCTGCCTAACCCCTTCGTAAGTGCAGGTCCTAAATGAGCTTTTTTCTCTGTTCCCTCACCACAATCCAGATGCTTTTGGGGAGTTACCAGTACAGTAACCATACAAGGAAGTACTTAATTTATTAAGCTACTCCTTTTCGTAATCTCAGTGGAGATATTTACTGATAAACAGCTACCTACGCAGCATGTTCATGTCTTTCCTAAATGAGCTTTTATCTCTCTCCCCTCACCACAAATCAGATTCTTCTGAGGAGTTCCCAGTACATTATTCTTTCCCCTGTGTAATTACCTTAACAAGCTCCAGCTGTTTTTATTCTCAGAAGATTTACTCCCTTATAAACAGCTGCCTACCCCATTCGAAAGTGGAGGTCCTAAATGAGCTTTTTTCTCTGTTCCCTCACCACAATCCAGATTCTTTTGGGAGTTACCAGTACAGTAACCATACCAGGAAGTACTTAATTTATTATGCTACTGCTTTTCTTAATCTCAGTGGAGATATTTACTGATTAACAGCTACCTACGCAGCATGTTCATGTCGTTCCTAAATGAGCTTTTATCTCTCTCCCCTCACCACAAATCAGATACTTCTGAGGAGGGTCCCAGTACATTATACATTCCCCTGTCTAATTACCTTAACAAGCTCCAGCTGTTTTTAGCCTCAGAAGGTTTACTCCCTGATATACAGCTGCCTACCCCCTTCGTAAGTGCAGTCCTAAATGAGCTTTTCTCTCTGTTCCCTCACCACAATCTAGATTCTTTTGTGGAGGTTACCAGTACAGTATCCATAGCAGGAAGTACTTAATTTATTAAGCTACTGCATTTCTTAATCTCAGTGGAGATATTTACTGATAAACAGCTACCTACGCAGCATGTTCATGTCCTCCCTAAATGAGCTTTTATCTCTCTCCCCTCACCACAAATCAGATTCTTCTGAGGAGTTCCCCGTACAATATCCTTTCCCCTGTGTAATTACCCTAACAAGCTCCAGCTGTTTTTATTCTCAGAAGGTTTACTCCCTGATATACTGCTGCCTATCCCCTTCGTAAGTGCAGGTCCTAAATGAGCTTTTTTCTCTGTTCCCTCACCACAATCCAGATTCTTTTGGGGAGTTACCAGTACAGAAACCATACCAGGAAGTATTTAATTTATTAAGCTACTGCTTTTCTTAATGTCAGTGGAGATATTTACTGATAAACAGCTACGTACGCATCATGTTCATGTCGTTCGTAAATGAGCTTTTATCCCTCTCACCTCACCACAAATCAGATTCTTCTGAGGAGTTCACAGTACATTATCCTTTCCGTGTGTAATTACCTTAACAAGCTCCAGCTTTTTTTATTCTCAGAAGGTTTACTCCCTGATATACAGGGGCTTAACCCCTTCGTAAGTGCAGGTCCTATATGAGCTTTTTTCTCTGTTCCCTCACCACAATCCAGATTCTTTTGGGGAGTTACCAGTACAGTAACCATAGCAGGAAGTAATTTATTAAGGTACTGCTTTTCTAAATCTCAGTGGAGATATTTACTGATAAACAGCTACCTACGCAGCATGTTCATGTCGTTCCTAAATGAGCTTTTATCTCTCTCCCCGCACCACAAATTAGATTCTTCTGAGGAGTTCCCAGTACATTATCCTTTCCCCTGTGTAACTACCTTAACAAGCTCCAGCTGTTTTTATTCTCAGAAGGTTTACTCCCTGATATACAGCTGCCTACCCCCTTTGTAAGTGCAGGTCCTAAATGAGCTTTTTTCTCTGTTCCCTCACCACAATCCAGATTCTTTTGGGGAGTCACCAGTACAGTAACCATACCAGGAAGTACTTAATTTATTAAGCTACTGCTTTTCTTAATCTCAGTGGAGATATTTACTGATTAACTGCTACCTACGCAGCATGTTCATGTCGTTCCTAAATGAACTTTTATCTCTCTCCCCTCACCACAAATCAGATACTTCTGAGGAGTTCCCAGTACATTATCCTTTCCCCTGTGTAATTACCTTAACAAGCTCCAGCTGTTTTTATCCTCAGAATGTTTACTCCCTGATATACAGCTGCCTACCCCCTTCGTAAGTGCAGGTCCTAAATGAGCTTTTCTCTCTGTTCCCTCACCACACTGCAGATTCTTTTGGGGAGTTACCAGTACAGTATCCATAGCAGGAAGTACTTAATTTATTAAGCTACTGCTTTTCTTAATCTCAGTGGAGATATTTACTGATAAACAGCTACCTACGCAGCATGTTCATGTCGTTCCTAAATGAGCTTTTATCTCTCTCCCCTCACCACAAATCAGATTCTTCTGAGGAGTTCACAGTACATTATCCTTTCCCGTGTGTAATTAACTTAACAAGCTCCAGCT
>NW_025956276.1:0-40606 GCF_023159225.1 Perognathus longimembris pacificus | reverse complement strand
TTATCCCTTGACAAAGTTCTATTTCTTAGAAATAAAGGAAACAAGTATAATCAGTGGAAGAGCTGCCTTTTTCTTTTAGGTACAATAAAACTTCCTCTTTTCTGGGGAATATTCAGATTGCTGTCTGAACTGTGATTGGTTAAAGTATTCATGTGTAAATCCGCAATGACTTCATAATCTAAAAACATATCCAAACAAATTCATTGGTATTTATCGGAGGCCATACTCAAAATTGTCACTTGTTGTATAACTACAAAGTATTAAGAAACTGTTATGGATATGACAGTATTTCAGAGTCATGGTTTACTTCTGAATGACCCCTAATACCTTTTCATTTAATTTTATTCATAGAAAAACCTAATGATCGGCTGGAATTCCTCTTCATGTGAGTAGCTACTAAAATCCTACGGAGAGTAATTTGATTAAATACAGTAAAAAGCAATTATACACATATGTTATGTTGTTTGGTTATATGTGTTATATGCCCCTTGCTCAGCAAGGGTAGTAGGACATGGGTGACCTTAATAACTACATCATGTGTGTTTTCAGCATGTTTTCATTTTTCAATATTTGCTTGCAAACTATCCCCATACATTTGTGGCAAGGCCACAAATACCTTGGAAATTCTGTTCAAAAATCCCACCGGATGTTAGCCCATGAATGCAGTTTGTAGGTCAAGGTTAACTTTCAATTTACATTCTTTTTATTTTTCAAAATACCAATAATGCTATTTGACTTTATTCTTTATTTCAGCGAGATTTTTGTCCATCTTCTTTTCTTCTGCAAGTGTCTTTCTTAGTTCTGTAATCCCAAGTGTCTTGATTTTTCTCCCTTCCTATTCACTCCTTTCTGTTTTCCATTCTTTCTTACCTTTTAATTTTTTTCCAATTTTTATTATCAAACTGATGTACAGAGAGGTTACAGTTTCATACATTAGGCATTCGATACATTTCTTGTACTGTTTGTTACCTTGTCCCTCATACGCCCCTCCCCCTTACTCTTCCCACCCCCCGAGGTGTTCAGTTCACTTACACCAAACAGTTTTGCAAGTATTGCTTTTATAGTTGTTTGTCTTTTTTTACCCTGTATCCCTCAATTTTGGTATTCCCTTTCAATTTCCAAGTTCCAATACCAGTATATATGGTTTCCAATATACTCAGGTAAGATTACAGAGATAGTGTAGGTACAACCACAGGAAGGTGATACAAGAACATCATCAATAATAGAAGCTACAGATACACATGGGACGTTGAAAGTAGTTACAACTGTGATATAACAATTGTCTCCATAACATGGAGTTCATTTCACTTAGCATCATCTTATGTGTTCATAAGGGTATAGCTATTGGGCCTTGTGATGCTCTGCTATGACTTGCCTAAACCTGTACTAATTATTCCCAATAAGGGAGACCATAGAGTCCATGTTTCTTTGGGTCTGACTCACTTCACTTAGTATAATTTTTTCCAAGTCCTTCCATTTCCTTACAAATGCGACAATGTCATTCTTTCTGATAGAGGCATAAAATTCCACTGTGTATATGTACCACATTTTCCTGATCCATTCGTCTACTGAGGGACATCTGGGCTCATTCCAGATTCTCTATGCCTACTTAATCTTTGATAAAGGAGCTCAACACATGCAACAAAAAAAATCAATTTAGATTCTTGAAAGATCTTTACATGTGAGTTCAGAGTAAAAGGAAGTGTATTGTTTCCTGCTCACACTTGCATGTTCAACAAAATTAATTGAGTGAGAAGAACGTAAAGTTCCTGGAGAGTATATTGATTGATGATAGAAACTTAGGAAATTTAGAAGACATGTAGTTATATTTTTCTTGTATCCCTTAGAAAGTCACTTCCCACAAAAATGATGCCTTCTTTTTTCATTTATTCTTTGTGTCTCATGTAAGATAGTTTTAAATCAAATATTATGACATTGATCTCAAATCTTAAGATAATCATTTCTGATATAGTCTACAATATTTAGTATTTTTGTTATAAGACTAGGCACATTTCATATTTTGTGTTCCTGTCATGTGACACTGATTATACTTGCATGGGTGAGACATATACAAAATGTTCTATTACTTGGATAAGTCTTATTATGTTACCTAAACTAAGCTTAGAAGAAATGTACCTGTGTCATGAAAATAATCGCTTCTCCAGTTATTTATGCGTTCACCTACTTCAAATGATTTGAAACACACACAGTTTCAAACCATAAGTGTCCAGAAACTGTCCAATTGATCAATTTCTGTGTATATGCAAGTTGAAGAAATCAAGAAATTATTTCAGGATAATGAGCAACTGTTCTGTTTTGTGTATCTGTAGAACAATTATTGAATATCTGTTGTTATTAGGCAGAATCAGAAATGTGTATTAGCAAACTTTCCACCATAATGAAAAGTTCTGTTTTCTATTTTCCTTTGCAGAAATAATATGGTGCTCTACGATTTGAGGATCAAGAATTTTTTTCTTGTCTTGTCTATCACATGAAATAATAATACTCTCAACACGTTGAATGTGTTTTCATTTCCACTAGCTATTAAACTTACCTATATGGTTCGCTTGTATACTGTTTACAGTGAATGCTGCCATCAATGTTAGGGTTTCCCCCTTTACTGAAATATACCATTTAAGATTCTCTTCTAAACATAGGTTGCATGAATGGAATGATGATCATGAAATGAAAATCTGGATACATAAACATGTGTAAAATTCTATATCTTTTCTTCAGTTAGGTTTGCATGTGAGAAACTTTTTGTCAATGATCTCTCCCCTTGCATTTAAAGGTTATTAAACTTACCTCTTTTCGTAGAAAATTTAAATTTATGTAGCCCACCACATGAGTAAGCCAAATAACTACTGCTTAATGTGTGTGTGTGTGTGTGTGTGTGTGTGTGTGTGTGTGTTTTGTGAGAGTGTCTTAGTTGGAGCTATTTAATTTATAATTTGTAATTAAATTTTATTGAAAAGTTGATGTACATACGTGGTACCATTACAAAATAAGGTAGTGAGTGCATTTCTTGTCATATTAGTTACAACTTCCCTCATTTTTCAGTATTTTCCTAAGTCCAGATAAGCATATATGCAAGATCCATTGTACCAAACTCATATCCAGTCGCCAAAGGGGGACTCCACAGGTTTTTTCATTTACTATATTAAACATAAGAAAAATAATAAAATTCTCCTGTTCCCATCCCTTGCAGATATATTGTAACATCACTGGCAAAAACAATTAGAAATATCATTTGATAAGAAGTTTTATACTTTACAGACACTAACTCTATGCTCCCCGCCCCCAAATTTCACATCTCAGGGACACCTTGGGCTGTTGTATTTTCTTGTTTGCGACAGGATGATTTCAGCTTCTGTCTGAGATAGCTCTGGTGGATGCTAGAAGGTAGACATTGGAACAGGCAGGGAACCACAAGAATGTTTCCACTATGGCAAGTTCTTGGCCCAGAACATGCCAGAGCCAGCAGAACCAGTCTTGGAGATGCCAGTCATTTCTGATCATCTTACCCATCTCTTTTTGGAGCTCCTCTAGCTGCCTCTTAATCTTTTGTAAATTGTCAGTAATATTGACCCAGTACAATCCTTTCAATTTTTTGTACCTGAATGGATTTTGAAAAACAGATAATCTATGACATGATTTTGCAGAATTCCCCGTTGCTCATTTCTTCCTGTGTCTATTGACCATTATTATTTCCTTTGCAGAGAAGTCTGTCTTTAAGTCTTCTACCCACTTACTAATGGTGTAGGTAATTCTTTCAGGATTTGATGGGGAGGACTTAATTTTTTTAGTTCCAAGTATATTTTAGATATGAGGACTTTGTCAGTTGTACTGAAACTGAGACAAAGGACAAGCAGTGTATCAATAGAACAGTGATACTCCCTAGACACTGTGTTGACAATGAAGTATGCAACTTACAGTGGGGGTGAAAGTCTGTTGTATTTTGTCAAAGGCTTTTTGGGCTTTGACTCAGAGACCTATGTGATTCTTGGTCTTAAGTATGTTAGTGGGGTGGATATCATTATCCCTGTAGGTATTTTAAAACAGCTTTGCATCTGTGGACTGAAGACTACAACATCATGTTGTATGATTTTTTAAAAACTCTTTCTGGAATCTGTTAGCTAATATTTCGTTGAGGAGTTTTTCATCAGTGTTCATAAGATAGATTGCTCTGTCATTTTCTATATATTTTGTGTCTTTGACGGTTTTTTGGATGGTTTTGATATTAGCTTCTTAGTATGTGTTTAGGATTTTTCTCTCTCTGCAACTATTTCACAGAAGATTGTGAGTAGACTTGATATTATCTAGATTTTAATGTTTCATAGAATAATCTTTTGAATCAATCTTAGCCTGGGTTTCCCGGATTGGAAGAAAACTTCCTTGCTTCTTTTTTTATCATTTTTTATTTATTTTTTGTTTTCAAGATGATGTACAGAGGGGTTACAGTTGCACACATAAGTTAGTGAGTACAATTTTTTTATACCTATTACCCTCTCCGTCATTTTACGCCCACCTTCCCTCCCCTCTTATCCCTCTTTCCCTGCCCACAGGAGTCAGATACCAATTCACACGGAGACAAAAAGTGGTCAGCCTTGGGAGAAAGATGTCCAAAAGAGACAATCAAACACTACTTCACATATACATTTGTTCATATGTACATACTTTAATCATACTGTAAATAATATTAAAAATAAGGAAACATTACTCCATTGTTGTCTATCTATATAAGAAAAAGCAATCTTTACCAAACACAGAATTGACAGTGTCCATTGTTACAAAAGTCATGGACAACCCACTATTAGCAGATTCAGAAAGAAAATGTCTGATTTAAATCAATAAAATTGTGATGACTAAAAGAAGAAAGTTTTCTTTCCAATAACCCTTAATTGTGAACTATTTTATTTGAATGAATGCGGTTTTCATTGCAGGTCACTTGATAAGTTTCCTTCACAAATAGTGAGGAAAAAATGAGCAATTACACTTCTGTTGCTCACAATAAATCAATTCAAGTTTTCTTCAATATTTTACTGTCAGTGCCAAGAGCTATTGTTCAATAAAGGTAATATAGGCACACTTTGTTATATGTTGATACTCATGTTGGTGTTTTCACAATTGAATCTATTAAGAGTAAATATTTTCTTTCAATGTTCATATTATTCCTGTAGTGTAAAATAAAAATTATATTTTATATCTTACAGCAATTTCATAGAGATTTGTATGTCTACTCCTAAAATGACGCATGCTAAGCAAAACTTTGTCATCAGTAAGACTGCGTTATAAAAAAAAATTGTGATAGAATTTCAGTAGGACTTCCATCATTAGTCGGCTATGTTCAATTTCATTGTAACATAATCAAAATCTGTTTTTATGTGAATTCAAATTCGTTTATATATTCAAAAAGCTGTATTCCATGCCCTTACAATAAAAAAATCCAGTAGGGTCAGAAGTTGTTATACTTATGAGTAGAGAGTCAGACAATTGTGCAACATATATACTGCATGAAATTCCATGCAGTTTGATACTTCAGTACTGGATTCTGAAGGGTTGAAAATAAAATGAGGTCAATAGAACTCACGATATTCTTTACTCACTGTTTCCTGAAATTGGGTTTGCTTAAGTATCTGTGTGTGGTATGATCAAAATATTGCTTCTGCACTACATGGCAAGGGGGTCAGGATCCCCACAATTTCTGCTTCCAGGAAGAGTAATCTTGAGGCATATTTTTGAAATAATTATTTTTTGACAGGAAAACATTGATTGATCCTTCATTGTTTAATCTACCACCACGGACTGGCTGTATCTATTTGTACTTCCATTTCTTTCTTCATGTCCCAATGTTCTCTCAAGGATAACTTTCTGTGTTCTTGATTTTTTTAATGGAATTTAATGTTCATATTTTTGTTAATTTCAGCCATCATCACAGGATTTTTTTTTCTTCATTTGTTTTTCATCAGTGTTGTTTTGGGGATTGGTGTGTTTACTTGACCTTTCAAGAAATAAGTAATGTTTCTTTGCGTTTTAGCATCTGGGGTGCTGAAGTAATGAAGGATTGATTTCCCCTAAACTTTCCTTTGTGGGATCATAGGTGGCAGCAATATTGAACAAGTGTATATCTGCATCAATAATTTCATAGCGTTTACTTTTGGTCATATGTCCTCCAGCATTTCTTATTAGTAGTATTCCTGCTAATGGACATTTTTCTTGGGGCTATGTTGAATGTGAGGGTCATTTTGCTTTGCTTTTTTTTTTTTTTTTTTTTTTTGGCCTGTGTTATAGAGCATTCTTAATGTGTCTCTAGGCCGATCTCCATTCCTATTCAGACAGATTAAAAATTGATTCATATTAAGTTTCTTAGCTTTATAATAGAAAATATCAACGCAACAGAGATATTTTAAAAGGTAAGTTTTTGTAATTCAGTTGAGCTTAAGGATTTCTGTTATGTGAAGTTTAATTAGAAATACATTTCCCTAGCACCTAGCCATATCCCACAATTTACTATCATGAATATATAAAACATGACATTCCTTGAGAGAATAAAATGTTATAATTTGGAATGCATTTTGACGCCTGGGTCTTGACTTTTTTTTTTTTTTTGTTTTTTTTTTTTTTTTTTTGCCAGTCCTGGGGCTTGGACTCAGGGCCTGAGCACTGTCCCTGGCTTCTTTTTGCTCAAGGCTAGCACTCTGCCACTTGAGCCACAGCGCCACTTCTGGCCATTTTCTGTATATGTGGTGCTGGGGAATCGAACCCAGGGCCTCATGTATATGAGGCAGGCACTCTTGCCACTAGGCCATATCCCCAGCCCGGGTCTTGACTTTTTATTAAGGCCAGTAGAAGGCTACCGTCATTTTCCTTTTGGTTACAACACATAAACTCAACACAAATGATCAAGGTTGATGTCGTGTCATGTGCCTGGTGTAACATGTGAGATTGTTATCACAAGCAATCTCATTAACCTAAAGCAAGGAAACTAATTCTGACACACACCCTAATATTTAAACTCAATTTAGTAGGTTCCAGGATCTTGAAACATGTATTCGGGCAGACTTAGCCTTTAACTCTGCATATCAGGGAAAATCCCTGCAAAAATTACTCACAAACCATGCATATATTATTTGTTAGCTCAGTGGACATGCTATATAGACATAAAAAGGTTTCATATTAAGGCTAGATGTTGTGTGTGTGTGTGTGTGTGTGTGTGTGTGATTATTCATTAAAGTGTTGACAAAGTGATGTGCAAAAGTGTACACATACATAAGACAGTGCATACATTTCATGTGATATCATATACCCTTGATTTTTTTCCCTTCCCTAGAGCAGGTAGGCATATATACAATACCTAGTATACCAAAATCCTATACAGTAATATGTAACTTATGACAAAGGCAATAATCCTAGAACTTTAAATGTAACATCAACAATAGAATCCTCCTGAGTCCTCTTGGTGTTGTTTTACTTATTCTCATCTTTTACAGTCATATGTACTTAGCTGCTGAGCTATTGTTATCTACTGTTATATCTATTCTAGACCTTCTCGTTTAGTACTTGTTTGGTTTTAGACACATTATGTAACGTCACTGAGGCAAACCTGTGGAAATACCATTTGAAAAGGATTTTCTTTTGCCGTCCTGGTCTCTACTGTCCCCTCACCCATCCTAACAGTCTTATATAAAGGAACCTTTCCCCTTGGTTTTTGTGTTCTACTCTTGTCTCACTCAACAATATTTGTTAAAGTTCTCATTATTTGCCTGAGAATAACAATATTTTATCATTTGAAATCACTGTGTAATATTACCTCATGTATAGGTATCCCATTTTATGGATCCCTTCGCTTGTAGTGGGGCATCAGTGTTTTCTCCATATTTTGGCGGTTGTAAATTGTGCAGCCATGAACATGTATATCCAGATGTCTTTATGATATCCTGAGACATGTTGTTCAGAATAGATGTCGAGGAGTAATATGGCTGGGTCATAGGTTATGTCTATGCTGAGCATTTTGAGGAACCTCCATACAGTTCTTCAGAATGGATGTACTAATTTACACTCCAACTAACATTAAAGACTTCCTTTTTCCCAATATCCCTTCCAGCATTTCTTATTGCTTGAGTTCAGAGTGTACAGCAATCTACCTGAGTGAGACGGAATATCAGGGTTGTTTTTATTTGCATTTCCTTTACTGCCTGGGATGGTGAACATTTCCTTAAATGTTTCTTTGCCATGTTTTATCTTTTCTATTGTAACGTCTCTGTTTAGCTACTTTGCCCATTTAATAATTCGTTTACTGGGTTCAGAGGTGGTTAGTTTCTTTATTTCTCTGTAGGTGACAGACATTTGGCTTTTTTTCTGTTTCTCTGCTGGTGAGGAACCTTTCCCACATGATAGGCTGTCTTAGTAGTTTGGTTGGTATGTCTTTAGCTGTGCAGAAACTTTCTATTTTTTAGTATTCTCATTTGGTAATTCTCTCCACTATCTGTTGTGACCCTTACCTGTGCCTATAAGTTCTAGTGTCTCTCCTCCTCTGTTTTTCAGTAGTTTAGAGGATTCAGGGGTGTTGTTGATGTTCTAAATACATTTTGAGTTTGCCCTGGTGCATGGTGTTTGGCTAGGATCAACTTTGAATTTTCTACATGTGTCTGCGCAGTTTTCCCAGCACCAGGAGTTGAAGAGGCTGTTAATACAATTATGTATCTGTAGCTCCTTTTTTGAATATCAACTGATTGTAAGAATGCAGCTTTAGCCATCCTCTTCTGTGGCTAGCCTAAAGCTATGATAATTACTGCCTATGAGGGAGACCATAGTGTCCATGATTCTTTGGGTCTGGGTCACTTCACTTAGCATATTTTTCCAAGTGCTTCCATTTCCTTATGAATGGGGCGATGTCTTTCTGAATGAGGCATAAAATTCCATCCTGTATATGTACCACATTATCCTGAGGGGCATCTGGGTTGGTCCCATAATTTAGCTATGACGAATTGTGCTGCAATGAACATTGTTGTGCTGGTGGCTTCAGTGTGTTCTTGTTTTTGGTCTTTTGGGTAGATGCCCAAAGTGGGGCTGTTGGGTATTAGGGGAGCTCTATGTTAAGCCTTCTGAGGAATCTCCATAGTGCTTGCCAGAGTAGTTGGACCAGTTTACATTCCCACTAACAATGAAGTAGTGTTCTCTTTTGGCCACATCGATGTTGAACACAGAAGATGATGCTAAGTGAAATGAACTCCATATTATGGAAACAAATGTTATATCACTGTTTTAATTACATTCAACATGCCATGTGTAACCGTGGCTTCTGTTGTTGATGTTCCTCTTGTATCCCCTTCTTGTGTTCATACCTGCACTATCACTATATCTTATCTGAGTACACTGGATACCATAGATACTCATATTTGATCTAGGAAAGTTAAAGGATATACCAAAATCATGAGACACAGGGTAAAAAGACAAATGACTTCAAAAGCAAAACTTACAAAACTGTGTGGTGTAAACCACATGAACAACTCATGGGCAAAGAAGGAAATGGGGCATGGAGAGGGGAAAGGAGGGAGTAGTAAACAAACAAGACAACAAATGTATCCAATGCCTAAGGTACGAAAATATAACCTATCTGTACATAATTTTGACAATAAATAAGAAAAAAGATTTTTAAAATTAGAACTTTATTTCTGTGTTTAGTATTCCATTCCATTTCTCTTAAGGTTTTTCTTTATACCAGTGCCACCTGTTTTTGTTGTGATGGTTATATAATAGATCTTGACACAGCACTTTCAAGAATAATGGAAGGAAGGCGAGAAGCCTCCCAAATTGGTAACATCGTGTATTCCACAAGAAATATTGCCAGAATAATCGAGGACATCCAAACAATCAGAAACAACTATTTCCAGAATCTATACTCACTAGGGAATGAATACTTTAGGGAAATAGGTAGATTTTTACAGAAATATAAACTGTCCAACCTGAGGCAAGAACGTATAAATCAATTAAATAACCACATGAATTATGACGCGATACAGGAAGCAATGAAATTTCTTCCAATATAAAAAAAGCAATCACAGCAGAATTCTATAACACTTTCTAAGAGAGGGGAAAACACCAATATTCTCCTAGTTCACCCGTGAAATTGATGCAGAGCGAGAAACCCCAAACTAGTTCCTTCACGCAAATACCATCACAAACCAGGAAACGACCCCCAAAAGGATATTACAAACAAATCTCACTGAGGAACAAAGATGCACAACTGCTCTACAAAATATTACCTAGCAATATCCAAAAACAGATATTATAAATCATGCATCATGGTCAACTAGCCTACATTCTACAGCTGGAAGCCTGCTACAGCAGATTCATAAGTATTAATGCAATCCACCAAACTGACGTAGGTAAGAGGAAGAATCACATCATTCTCAGAGTGGCTGCCCCAAACCTTCAATATAATAACAAAGCAATACATTTTCAAAGCCCTAAACAAAATAGGAATAGGAAGACCCTTTTTAAAACAAAGAAAGCCATATGTATGAGACCAACTGCTTAAGTCATACTAAATGGGAAGGACTAAAACCATTATCTTGAAAACCAGGAACAAGAAAAGGATAATACATCTCTCTTCTCCTATTTAATATATTTCTGGAATCCTTAGCCATAGCAAGAAATCTCCAAATAGGGAGGACCCAAATAGGGAGGAAAAAATGTGAAACTGTCGCGATTTGTGGATATTATGTTTTTATACCTGAAGGACCCAAATAAATCTCCTCCAAATTCCTAGACCTAACAAACCATTTTTCCAAATTACAGATGGTAAATTTGCAACAGACAAATGTTATAACTTGCTAATATTATTCATACACAGGGTATTCAAGAAACGATTCCCTCCAAAACCTAACGCATCAATCACAAATTTCGCCATGGATCTAAAAAGAGATTACCCTGAAGAGGAAATAAACATATTGAAACACATAAACATAATCACCATCATTGGCAGTATCTGATATGCATATACAAACAACCCTGAGATAACTTGTTTCCAATGTCAGAATGAGTAATTATCTTAACTCAAGCAAAAACAAGGGCTGGAGGGAAGGCCCTGAAAGGGGAAATCTACTGCTCTGCTGCTGGGAATGTAAACTACTTCAACCACTCTCGAAAACTGTATGTAGATTCTTCAAAAGAACAGCCAAGGCACAGCACATGATTCATTCTGAGCAACACGATCCAGGATATGACTAGAAAACCTGCACTTCTGTACTTCTACGATGTGTGGAGTTTTTAACCTCAGCAAAGATATTCTGATGCTTATTACCAAACTAATATGCCTTTGGAGAAAATTCTCTATTAAGGAGTCTCCTGTGTTTGTTGGCCAAAGGATGACCCTTTGTCATGAGACTCTGCTCCACCCTCTGCCCCACCTATAGAGCCTCCTTGGGGAGACTTGTTGTCCAGCTGCTCCAATGAAAGCTTTTCTCAATTAAGTGGGAAGTCAATAATTTATGACAATTAGTCTTGAGGAAATAGTAGCTTGGTAATAGATTTCTGCCTTGACTGCTTTGATCCTTTGTTGTAGAGCTGACAACTTGTAGTATTGACACCCTTTGTAGTAGCAACAACCTTTGAGATAGCAACATCTGCTACAGTAGTGACATCCACAACTTTGGTGTTTATAGGAATATACTTGTGCAATAATTTTACTCTTGAAGTTGTGAATTGATTTCTACACCGATATAAACCCTGGCCCTGCTAAATAAAAGTGTACTTTGGACCACTCTCCTTTGCATACCCTGTGTCCTGACTACAGTTACAAATACCTGGGTCCAACAACTGGCTTCCAGATCCAGGGACCTGATAACTGATCCTTAGGAGATTGCTGAACTGGTTTTGAGCTCTTCCTCGAGTGTAGGTGAAAGATATTTTGATTGAAAGGAGATAGGGGAACTGAGTGGTGAGCTCCTAATAGATAAAATATTACAGGTTTTTGGGACAAACTAAATCTACTCTTTTTTTTTTAATCTTATCGACCATGTACTGAAACTTAACAGAGCTATGGTCTTGTGTTCTCAATTAGATGAGTGCATACAGGTGGTAATGGAATATAATCCATGGTTCCCAGAGGAAGGTACTTTAGACTTAGAATTCTGGGAAGGAGTAAACAACCATGTGTAAAGGCATATCAGTTTGGTGACAAGGTTCCCCTTATATTTTGGTATATTTGGGCACTAACATGTACAGCCCTAAATATCATGCTTGTGATGCTGTGGTAACATCAGCAGCTGAACTGGAGGCAGACGTGGAAAAAGCTATGAAGGCTTATAGTTTGCCCAAGGAGGTAAAAACTCAAATTGGGCAGGAGTTAAAGAGATGGCTACACCTGAGCAATCTCTTGCCAGTTCTGATAGAGAAAAGGTAGAGCCAAAAGCTAAAGCTTTGGCCACTACCAATGTTTCTTCAGAAAATGAAGCCACTCTAAATAGCTCAGCAAGGGAGTCAGTGTGCTAAAGAGGCTCTCCATATCTGCTAAGGTCTTCAATGAGTATGAGTCTTATGAAGAAAAGAACTTTGCTGCAGCACCTGCCTTTACTTTTTTCTTCTTCAGATTCTGACTCTGAGGATTTTGTTCCTCTCCCTCACTATCGACGGTTCCCCAATATTCGACCCCCTTCAGTTGATGGAGAAGCTCAGTCCCCTCATTATGAAAGTATCAATATGGCCCATTTCACTCAGCTGTGGAAAGCGGTAACTTTATATGTACCACAGGCGTTGAAGTTAAACAGTGAATTTTGACAACTGTTTCTGCTTATTAAAATTGGCTCCTGAGGATTGGAAGATTATGTGTAGTGCATTATTAAAACTTCAGGAACATCTACAATGGTTAATGTGGTATAATGATGTTGTGTCCGGCAGAGCAGGTTAAAATGCTCAGTCCCTAAATGCTGTCCTTCACAGAATACAACATGCTATGCGAACAGGCACTGGGGATTACAAGAACCCCCCAGAATCAAGTAAATACCCCAAAGGAGATTGACCAGTGGCTGCAGGAGATATGTGTAGATGCATGGGGTTGGGTCCGTCACCACAGTGAAAAGGATGGTTCTTAGGCCTGCTTTATTCAAGGGGCCCAGGAATCCTACTTTGTCTTCATACTGCGCCTTCAGAAAAACATCGATAGAACAGTACAAGGAGCTTCTGTTCATGATCAATTAATTATATTACTGGCAATTGTAATACTAATGAAGATTGTCAGTCTGCGAATCTGCCTGTTAAGGAGATTTTAAGGAGATTGGGGATGCACTAGCACATGTCATGGCTTGTCGGAATGTATTTTCAGACATTCAAAAGATGAAGCTACTGAGACAAACTCTGGGTGCTAGTGTGAAAGTACCTAAATCCGGAAAATTTAAATGTATTGGATGTGGGGACAAGAGGATACTATAATGAATTGTGTTAAAAGGAAACTGGCAAATACAAAGTCGCCTAGGAAATTCCCTGGCTGCAAACGTGGAGTGCATTGGGCCCAAGAATTTAGATCTAAAACTGACATTGATCGTAATATGCTTCCCCTTTCATAGGGAGCAGCGCAGGGAGAAAGTACAAGGTGTTCAGGAAAGGGGGCAAAGGGCAAGCCTTATGGTCCCATTCCTATGAACGAGCATTCCCCAAAATCTTTTCGTTACAACCAGCTCCTAGTGCGAGTGCGGCAGTGGAACTTTCCTCAAGCCAAACCTTAACTTTCCTTGCTAATTTCCAGAATTATACCTTGCATATAGGGGCCCTTGCCATGGGGGACTTGGGACCTACTTTTGGGGCGTTCCTGTTTAATTGCTAAAGTGGTGTTAGTTGTACCAGGAGTACCAGACTCTGACTACATAGGACAAATTCAAATCCTTATTACCTCCCCTCTACCTTCTGATAGTAATGCTAGTGGTCATATTGCACAATTGATTTTCTTTGCTTACAAGTCTATATCAACTTCTAGAAACCCTTGTCAAGGAGGTTTTGGCAGTATGAAATACCAATATGTTTTCTGGATTTTAAATGAAGCATAAAAACCACCTTGTTGTAATTTTTATATAGAAAAGACACAATTTGAAGCATTGCTATCTACTGGCTATGACATCACAATAAACAGACAGACTGAATGGCCTCGGGGCAGGGTGACTCAATCTATCAAACTTAGAATAAAAGGTGTCAGTAGTACACCAGTTTCATTTATTAAACAAAGTGTTGAATATGAGGATATTACTGATGGTGAAGGCCAACATTCCATTTTTAATCCATAATATTTGTAAGTACCTATTAACTTAATTGTACTAGACCTCTTTGAATAGTGGAGAGCTCATTTAGTTTTCCCTTGATGTTCAGATGCATGTCTCTCTCAGTAAGATTTCTTGGCAGAGAGATTGTCCAGATTGCAGTGAGCAAAAGCCCTTATCTAAGGAAAAGTTGGCGGCCTCAATGCGACTTGGTGGAGATCAATTAGGTTCAAATCATATTGAGGTTTCTATCTCTACCTAGAACTCTCCTATTTCTGTTGTTAAAAAGAAATCTCACAAATGGAGATTGCTCATTGATTGATGAGCTCTAAATGCAGCTATGATGCCTATGGCTACTTTACAACTAGATTGCCCCAATATTGTATGAATCCTGAAAATTGGCATATTATGCTAATAGATTTGCGAGATTGTTTCTTTATTAGTTTCTTACTTGATGAGGACCAATCATGCTTTGCTTTTACTTTAAGTCAGATTAATCTCCAAGGAACCCATAGAAGGTTTAAATGGAAATTATTGCCACCAGGCATGATAAACTCACCTACTATGTGTCAAACATTTGTAGAGAGAGCACTAGAACCTATTAAGAGAAGATTTCCTCAGGTTTCATGTATTCATTATATGGATGACTTATTATTTGCTGCAACCTAAAAAATATATTCTGTTCGACTTATTACAAGTTTTGCCCTTCCACTTGCAAGACTACCGTTTACTAGTTGCCACTGATAAAATCTGGACAGAGGAGTCATTAAAGTATCTAGGGTATTTAGTTAAAAAAACAAGCAATTATCCCCCAACTTATAAAAATTCGTAATGAAGAATTAAATACTCTTGATTTTCAAAAGTTACTAGGGAACATTATTTAGCTTCATGCTTCCTTAGGAATTGCCACATATGCTTTGCATAATTTATTCTCCATTGTTCAAGTGGATTTGACTTTAAGTAGCCCTTGTGTATTAACTAGTGAAGAAAGTCAGGAATTACTTCTAGTAGAAAAATCCCTGACTCAAAATTTCTTATCCCGGGTAGATTTATCTGTCTCTAATGGGTTATTAAATCTACTTACAAAGTTTACCACACAGGGGGAATAGCACAGTACAATAAGACTTTGATATGTACCAGGCACACATTGTCTGAAATGTAAACCACATGTCTGGAGGTGATCAGTTTTATTATCATGCAAGGCTTAAAAAGGTGCCTGCAAATCAGTGGGCAAGACACCTACTTGATTATCATCCCCACACCTAAATAACAATTCAAATTTGCATTACAAACCTGTGATCTCCTCCCTTTGTCATTGAATGGCTTTAATGGAGAAGTTTTATACCAATTACTTTCTGGCCCTTTAAGGCAATTATTTCAATAACAAATTTATATTACTGATAATATTTGACTTTCTAAGCCCATTCTAAATGCTCCTAATATTTTTGAAGATAGTACCGAAAATAACAAATGTGCTTTTTGGACAGAAGGTAAATATCAAGTTTTCCTCACTCCCTGGCAATAGGCACACAAAATGAATCACAGACCATTATATGTACTTTACAGAATTTCTTAATACCTTCTAATTTAATCACTCAGTCTACGTATGCATCACATGTTTTATGCAATACATATTCTGCTGTTATTTATCACATAACCTCCCCCCCCACTAGATTCACTATTTAAACAATTCAAATCCAGTTATGCCAAAGACAGCATTCACTGTGTGTCATTCACATTCTTGATCATTCTAATTTGACAAGTCCTATGGCATGTGGTAATTTTCATGTAGATGCTTTAGTCTCATTTATTTCAGCAAAAGAAGACCATGCAGCTCGGCATTCTAATGCAAGTCATTTACCTGTCTCATATAAAATTCCCTTTAGGGTTTGGATTATGGCCTAGTGGCAAGAATGCTTGCCTCATATACATGAAGCCATGGGTTTGATTCCCTAGCACCACATATATAGAAAATGGCCAGAAGTGGCACTGTGGGTCAAGTGAGAGAGTTCTAGCTAGCCTTGACCCCAAAAGAAGCCAGGGACGGTGCTCATGCCCTGAGTCCACGCCACAGGACTGGAATAAATAAAATAAAATAAATTAAAATAAAATAAAATAATATTCCTTTTAAACAACCTAACAAATTATTGCTAACTGTCCTACTTGTTGATCTTTGCCTTTACAAACACTTCCCCTTGGTGCTAATCTTCAAGGCTTGGCTCCTAACACATTTGGCAAATGGATTTAACACACATTCTTGAATTTGTCTTCCTAAAAGATGTGCTTGTAACTATTGACACATTCTTTTTTTGGGAGGCCACAGCTCTATCTGGGGAAAAATGGACTCATGTCATTCAACATTTACTAGAAACATGTGCAGTCATGTTGATTTCTTCTCAAATAAAAACTGACAATGGACCAGCTGATACCAGTGAATAAGTACTGATATATTTAGAATTTCGTAACATCTTCCATGTTACATGAGTTGAATATAAACCTCAAGGTCAAGGTAGAGTACAATGAGCTCACTGGACTTTGAAAAGACAAATTAATAAGGTAAAAGGGGGAATATGTGTAGTACTTAGGAGTATGCCACATCTATGAATAGCCTTTATAAAATAGCCTGAGCTGTTATTGCTGAAGCACTATTTGTTCTTAAGTTTTTAAATTTGCCTCAAGGAGATGTTTTGGCTAAAGTCAAGCAACACTTCCTAGCTCCGCATATGTTAGACAAGCCACATCCGGTTTGGATTAGATTGGTGGTTGGGTTACTTTGGGCCCCTTGGCAGTTGTTAAACCAGGGGCGATGGTATGTTTATGTTGCCCTTATGAGGGCCCTTTGCCCTCATGGGGACAGGTAAAAGCACTGTCTCACAAAGCCCAACAGGTAGTGATCTCTACTGGAAAGGTGCTAACTCTGGAACATATACTCCTGCCTATGTGTTCTCTGTTAACCTGTGACTTGTAACTCTATGGCAGGGGCTAATTCAGAGATATTGTATTGGTCCGATATCTCTAACCCTCCCTTATTGCATCCATATTTGTGGACAGGAGCCCGCGACTCCGTTTCTACATCTAGTCCTGACATAATCTCTCCCCATTATCTGCCTGGCATTCCAGTCTATCCTATGGAAGAAGGACGAGCTTCTAACATCTCTTACTCTCAGTTCTCTAACGCTATCTGTCTAGGCAATTCTCCATGTTAACCCTGTAGATATTAATATTGGATTCAACATGGAGGTTTGTATAATCCCAGTAGAACTCGGCTGGTTAGACTGTCCTTTTGGTCTGTGAGATCTCACACCTATAAGATAGACAACTATCCTAGACATTTTGGTTTGTGGTTACAAAACTGCACCGAACATAATTTTGCTTCTGAAAATCTATACAATCTCATACTGCAAAAATCAATTATGAGAATCAGTGGAGTTGCCGAATCTTACATATGTTCAATGGTATGTCTCAATTTGAAAGTGAGATATCCTCCAAAAGTAGTTTGCTGTTACAGTATTATTTTCCATTTAATATCTTTGGGCATATCCTTTTATGTGATTCCATAGTAACTCAAATTTTGAAATCCAGGATAAATATAACTGAGTGTTTCCATGGTAATTATTGTAGTAGGAAAGAATCTGATTGTTTAACAGGTGAAATTGAGCACAAAATAATTGCTTCAATTTTGTCTCCAAATGTTTTGAAAATCATTACCTGGCTACTTTGGTATCTCCGGTGCTAATATGTTCATATTGATCCATTTTGATAGACATTTTATTTTTATGTGTAATTCATTTCTGAACGTTGGTCATAATTTTAGTTTGAAATGTGGGAATAGTGTTTCAACTTATATTAATTCCATCCATGGCAAAATCAATAGTGTAATATATTCATTAATTATTTAGGGGAGCATACATCACTATGTTAATTTTGTAGGAGTCATGAACACCGAGGTATGTCTCAGGACACCTTGTTAGGAGTGTAATAAACATGGTTTTCAACTGAATCTAGTCTAAAATAAAGTCTTTGTTGATCCACATAGAACATAAATATTCCCAGTATCATCTGCACATTAGAATATTAATGCATTGTGCCTTTAAAAATTTTTTCAAACCCTACAGGCTCATTACAAACTGCAAACAATAGCCTGTAGACTTGAACTAATCAAACAGCAGTTAACATGCATATATTTATGAAATTATAATCAATTTCTCTACACTGTCTTTTATAACTCTCTTATATAATTGAACGCTTATATAGCTCACGTACTTGGACATTGCACAGTTACAAATGAAGATGCATTTATTGGTTAAGATTAAGGATAGAGAGACCCAGGATAGCTCTTAGAATTGTCCTT
Source organism: Perognathus longimembris pacificus (assembly GCF_023159225.1). Taxonomy (NCBI): domain Eukaryota; kingdom Metazoa; phylum Chordata; class Mammalia; order Rodentia; family Heteromyidae; genus Perognathus; species Perognathus longimembris. The sequence continues at coordinate 22,006 of NW_025956276.1, read as the reverse complement.
AAAGTTCCCTGAATTACATCATTGTCAATTTTGCCAATTTTGATAGTATTCTTAAATTAGGTCATGATACAATCTGAAACAGTCCATTTTTATTTGTAGCCTGTTGTACAACAGCTCTTAGAAGGCAAAATAGAGAACAGACACTTAAAGAATCATACGAATAAAATATTTCCAGTGATATTCATAAGTTTCCTTTATTTGGTTTAACAAAGCCCAAAGTCATTATGGAATATCTGTTACAGTCCTTGGTATTTCCCATGGGCTTGTAAAAGAGAGGTATTCCAACCCTTTGTTTAGCCTTATATCATGACCAACACTGTAAATTTTAAATTGATGGGCCTCAATATAGAAGTGATACAGTGTCTATTGTTACATAGCACATGCACAACCCACTTTTAAGCATTTAACAGAGACAACGTCAAATTTATATAAATAAATATATGATTCGCAAACACAGAAAGCTTTTATGTCCAATAACTATGAATCATTAACTCATATCTTTGGATAAAGTACGTTTTCATTGTACATTGCCTGATAAATTTCCTGCACTAATTCTTAAGCTAAATCAATATTATATTTCAGTTTGCTCACAGTAAAGCAATTCACTTTTCCTTCATATTTTAATGTCAATGCCCACTGCTGCTGTTAAATAAAAATAATATATGGATGCTTTGTCATAGGGCAAAACTCATGACGCTATTTTCTCTTCTTTACTCTGTGATTCCTTGTGATATCTATTTGAATAACAAACAGGATGAAAGCTCAAGAATGCATAGTGATAAGGCAATGATAGATTCTAATTTAAATTCTTGGTTGATTTCTTCTTGTGAATCCAGTGTAAATGTAAGAATGTTCTTCCCTGCTATCACTTGCTTGTTCCAGCAAGTTATTCTGGGGGAGAACAACAAAAATATCCTTGTCAACCTGCGGATTGATGAGAGTACCTGTGAAAATTTAGACATGTACTCATAGTTTTGTTCTATCCTTTGTAAGACACTTTCCCTATAATGGTGCCTTCTTTTTACATTTGTGTTTTGTATCACATTTTAGATAGAGAAATGTAGGTCAAACATTATCAATTTGGTTTGAAATCTTAGGATTATGATTTCTCATGTACTCGTAAATATTTACTATTTTTGGCCTAAGACTAGGTGACATTACATGTTTTGTGTCTCTATATGTATAACCTAGGGTATGGCTTGAAGAAATGTACCCTAGTCCTTAAAATAATGAGTTCTTCATTGATTCACCTGTACAACTCCCTACACGTGTGTCAAGACACACGAGTGTCCAAATATACTTTTCCAGAAGCTGTCCAATTAATAGGTTTCAGTGTATATGCAAGTTAAGAAAGCAGGGAATTCATTCACGATAATAGGCAATTGTTCAATTTTCAGTACCTCTAGAAGAACCAAGGATGTTTCTAGTGTTTGTAGACACAATACAGACATATGTGTTAGCACTTCATGCACCGAAAGAAAAAAATGTGTTTTTATTTATGCCTTTGCAGAAATAATCAGTTGCCCTACCGTGTGTTCAACAAGTATTTCTCCTTGTCTTATCTATGAGTAAAAATAATTTAAAAAAAGGCTAAACATATGAATGTCTTTTGATTTCCCCTAATAATTCAGACAAGTACTCTTGCAACCTGGTCATATTCTCAGTCCTCCCCTAATCATTGAAACCTCCAATTTGTTTACAGTGTATATTCTTTACAATTAATTCTGACATCAATGGAGGTGTTTTTTTCTTTACAAAAGTATATCACTTAATATTTTCGAAAGTACAGTTAGGTAGGAGAAACACAATTATCATTAAATGGAAATCTAAGTACGGTAACATGTACAGTCCTACAATTGATCTTCAGTTAGGTTTACATGAGTCTTATAGTTTCATTTCATTATGTCTTCTTGCATGTAAGAAGGTATCACAAAATTAACCTCTTTAAAAGAGAACTTCAATTCATGTGATATTATGTGAACATAAATTTGGTGAGCAAAAAAACTTCTGGGAGTTTGTTTTTTTTAAACAATTCAACTCTGTGAGCTTTTCTTACTAGGAAAGATTCTCAATATTTAAATAATTTCAGTATGTGACAATATGCAAGCACTCTTTGACTTCTTTAAATAGGACATTTTGCAAGACAGAATGAATGAAAAATGGGGTGAGGAATAGAGAAGAAAGTGCTCACTAAGTGAATTGGGTAGTAAGCAGAACAAACTGAGCAAATCAAGGGCCTTAGAAAGACATATCAGAGGAAAAGAGGAACAGATTACAGGAAGCATAAAGAAAGAGAGGTATATGCATATATCACCATATTGGAATGAATTGCTTTACAATTACTAAGCATAGAGGACATAAGAATTTTGAGAAATGAATGTGACACTGAGCATGAAGGATCAGACCTCTGTTTATTTTACTTTATAATATTATTAAGAATTACTAAAACATAGAGTTAATATGTAAATAATTAAGAAATCGAGGGAGTGGTTGGAGGGGTGAAGTAGAAGGATGAAGGGAGAAAAATCAGGAAGGTATAGCAGGTATGAGTAGAAATACATATGTAATCACTATATGAAGCATGTTTCTGTAACCACACTGTACAGCATCCTGAAAATAAGAAAGAAAATGAAAACAAATTAAGTGTAAGTGCAATTTTCAGTGGGAAAATAGATTTTTCTATGTATCCAAAAAATAACATTCAAAATTTAATAAAATTTGTGCATTGCTGGAAATATTACAAGTGTTGGTAGATAATTAGAAAGAAGCAAATTATTGATTGTGTGTGTGAGTTTGTGTGTGTGTGTTTAAGTGAGTGACTCTGCTAATAAGGGAGAAAAGAACATGAAACAAACGAGAAAATGGAGAGTGTAATCCCAGTTCTCTGATTTACTATAAACCACATAATCACCACTAAACATACTTTCCCCTCTGATTTTGTAAAAATAATATGTTTTATGAATGATCACCACTGAGGAAAAGCTGCCATAATAATGTTGGTACATAGTTTTGTGAATATAGTTAAACTTTCAGAAATGTGAAATGATTGTGAAACATTTCCTGCATAGATATAAATGCTGATTTATTGGAGTTCTTCCTTCTTTAAGTACACAAGAATAATGAATGGATGGTTTATATGACACTCAAAATGACCTGGCCATAAGTATTTGAAATTACGTCTACTTCCATAATAAATCTTCACTTGTATGTGTTATGAGCATCTTCTGTAACAACACTGTATGAGTGGACACGTAAAGTTCAAGATTTATATTCAGGTTAATGTAATTTTGCTTCTGAAAATCTATCCAAACTCATACCCAGAAAACCAATTATAAGCAGCAGTAGATTTCCTGAATCTTGTAAGTCTTCTATACGCTGTCTGAATTTGAAAGTGAGATAACCCCCAAATGTAGTTAACTGTTACTGTGATAATTCCCAATGATTAAATTTGGGCATGTCCTTTTATGTGACTCCATAGTAATTCAAATTTGGAAACCCAGGGTAAATATAATAGAATGTTTTAATTGTTCTTAATATAGTAGAGAAGAATCTTAACCGTTAACAGGTGAAAATTTGAGCACAAAATTCTTCCTTCAATTTTGTCTGCAAATAATTTGGAAATCATTATTTGGCTACTTTACATCACTTGCGCTAATGCATTCCTGTTGTGCCATTTCAGTAGACTTTTGAATTTCTATGTGAAATACTCTTATGTATGTTGGTGAAATCTTTGGATTGACATGTTGGAATGGTGTTTCAATTTATTTCACTTCCACAGCAAAATAAAAAATGAAATTTCTCCAATACAATAGGGAAGCATACATGATTATGACAATTTAGTAGAAGACATAAACACCTAAGATTGGCTCAGAACATCTTGTTAGGATTTTGGAAAATATGGTTTCCAACACAAACTTGCCTGAAACAATGTGTTTATTGATGCAATTAGAATAAAAGGATTCCCACTAACATCAGGGCATTAGAATATTAATGTGTTTTTTTTTTTTTTACTTTCATGCAATATTCTAAGCATATGTACACAGGAGAAACTGTAGACAATTGCCTGTAGACTTGAACTATTCAAACAGCAGTTGACATGCATATATTTATGAAATTTTATTATTGTACAGTGTCTTATAAATTTCCTGCACTAATTCTTAATAAGCAATATATCTGTTTGCTCACAAGAAAGCAATTCACTTTTTCTTTCGTATTTTAATATCAATACCCAGAGGTGCTGTTAGATGAAATACATGGATGCTTTGCCATAGAGCAAAACTTATGCAGTTATTTTCTGGTGTTTAAGTAATAAATACTTAAGGGAATACTATGTTTCAATGTTCCTCTTACTCCTTTGGAGGGACATAAAATATAATAGTTGATGCCGTAAAGAAATTTCATAGGGATGTAAATGCTTTCACCAAAAATGAGGCAGAATAAATTTTGAAATAGAATTTTCAATAATATTTTGTCTATATTAACTCTTCATTATACAAATATATGAGAGAAATGTAGTAGAAATTTCATGTGTAGTCTGCTGCCTTCAATTAAACTGTAACACGATAAAAACTGTTTACATGTCAATTCAAAATCTTCTATATTCAAGAAATGGCATCCATTCCCACTCTATGGGAAAACAAGTAGGTTCAGCACTTGTAAGGATGGTGATGAGAGAATCATACAAATGGGCAGCAAATACTATGCATGAAATTTCATGTTCTTTGGGACCTCGGTATTTGTTTCTGAAGTGTTTTAAATAAGTGAGATCAGTATAACGAAATATGCTTTCATTACCCCCCATTTCCGTATATTGGCTTGATATACATTCCTGTGCATGAATTGCTTCTTATATTGCTTATGGAGTAGACCATAAGGATGAAAGGGTCCCCACTATTCTGCTTCCAAGTAGAGTAAGCCTCTAAGAATATTGTTGCAATATATAATTTTTTATTGACCTAAAATGATCGAATGTCAGTGCAAGGGATTAAAAAATTTACTACAACAATAACTAAGAAATGTTAAAATCTGTTGCCACTAATGGATTCAGGCTTTGCTTCACAGGCCTATAGACAACAGAAATATAACTTCGAAAAACTATTACTACCTGCACAAGTATAACTATCAAATATTTTCCATGAAGATAATTGGCGCTGCCATTTCTGGGAATTATCTTGGAAATTGATATTTTTTCCTGTACTTTTGGGATGTGTTTCTTGTGCCTAAAGCACTTTGGCACAAAACTGATAGACAAAAGAGATCCAATAAATGATAGATTCCTCGATTGCACCAAAAAATACTGAATTCATCCATGTTATAAAATACGAGATTTCTAATGCATTCTCCTATTTGACTGGCTCAGTTTACATTCAACTATTCCTTGTATTCATGCTTACTTTTGGTGACACTCCACAATGTAAACATATTTGGCTTTCCTCTATCCTAATGATTATATTGCCCTTTAAATATAAAATTGTTTCCACACTATTGTTTCTCCTGAAATAATGTGGAGATTATTTATTTTAATCCTCACTTCAAACTACCATGTCCTCTCTTTAATACAATTAACATTTTAATTTGCTCTCAGACATCAACCACTACATAATAAACAAAATTACATATATAGTTTCAATGATATATATGTATATATGATTATGTTTATTTACATAGGGATATGTACAATCAGTGGGTTTCCATTATTTGTGTATGTATATGTCCATGTATGTATATAACGACCTATGTGCTGCTATAATGTAGTGATTCTCATTTTCACAGTGTACCTTTGATAATTTAGGGAATCCATCCGTGAATTGTTAAGTAAACCCATGTATTCACATACACCTGATACAGTGTACAATTTACTACTGTCTTGAAAGAAGAAAGTGAAAGGTATTAAAAGAATCTGAAAATAAATAAGTGAAAACTCCTTTTCATTTAAAGCCGAATGTGTTTTCCATACTACTGCTCTCATACTAATGTTTCTAAGACCCTAAGATATGTAATTTCTCATGTATAAATATTGATTTAAATTGGAGTGGAGCAATCTTATTGTTAAAGTCATTTCAAGCTCACAAGGATACTTGGTTTCTTGATCATTTCATATTGAAATTCTTTGAAAACACAACTTGAAACATTTTGAATTTTACTCAGTAAGGAAAACTTGATTTTTGTCAATATTGACATGGCCATTATGTGTTTCATTAGCCGGATCCACCCTTTTATCATCTGGGACCAGTTCTTTAAATATCCAGTCTAAATAATGCCAAAGATAAAGAAACAAAAAACTTCATTGGAATCTATCTTAGGAAGCTAATGGAATCATTACCACACCCAAAATTGACAGTGTCCATTGTTACACAAGTCATGGAGAGCTACGTTTAACAATTTCAGAAAGAAAACGTCCAATTTATATAAATAAATATGTGATGACTACAATCAGAAAGCTTTTATTTCCAATAACTCTTCATCGTGAACTATTTTCTTTGAGGGAATTAGGTTTTTATTGCAAGTCGCCTGATATGTTTTCTTCACAAATACTAAGTCAAAAATAAACAATTATATTTCTGTTGGCTCACATTAAATCAATGCAGGTTTTCCTCGATATTTTATTGTCAATGCCAAGAGCCGTTGTTAACATCAAGGAAATACATGCATGCTTTGTAATATGTTAAAACTCATGCTGGTGTTTTCACAAGTGAAACTATTAACAGAAAAAATTTACTTTCAATGTTCATATTATTCCTGTAGTGTAATCAAACATTATGATGTTATATCTTACAGCCATTTCATAGGGAACTATATGCTTCCAACAAAAATGATGCAACCTAAACAAACCTTTCTCTTATTTTAGTAAGTTTGCATTATTCAGAGTTGTGAGAAAAATCTTATTGGACTTCCATCTTTATCTGCTATCTTCAATTTCATTGTAACACAATAAAAATAATTTCTATGTCCAGCCAAAAGCTTCTATATATTCATTGACTGAAGCATCCATGTTTACCCCACACCCAGAGGCCAGAAATTCGGATGAGATGAACTCGTTTGTTTTGGTCATTCTGAAGGGCATCCAAATTAGGAGAATAACAGGGAAATACAGGGAATTTATAAATTGATTATATCAAGCAGTCTAAAGGAATAACAACTTCTTTGAAGGGAGAAATGATTAACCTTTTACGCTCTCATGCAAAATGTTTTCCTATTTCTTTAGAAAGAGTTTTTCAGCTTCTATTTGGAAATAAAAATCACACTGCGTCAGATATCCAGGTAGCCCACATTCTTTCTTAATATGGTTTTCCATACTGAAATATTAGCCCCGGAAAGTTCTACTTTTGAGGGGGTCTTTGTGATTATGTTTCCCTAGATGTGTTGGTACACACACCAATCCTTGAATTTTGACCATTGGAATAGAAAATTGTGACTTTTCTGGCATGGTTGAAGTCACACTAGTTGATCTTAATTTGAATCTTCCAGGTGTTTCAGCATGTTACACTTTTATCATCATCTCTCTCATCACTTCATAGTTAATAAGTCTTCCACCAATCCAACCTACTTTGCAATATTCAAATTTATAAAACTGCCACGGAATTGGTCACTTCTCTTCAAGTCTCTTGTTACAATAGCTGCAAAATAAATTCATTGTGTTTAATAGCCATGTGAAACTAGTGGATGCAGATATTCGACATCCCATATCCCAGAAACGATTACCACACTTCCAATCCTTGAAGACAGGAGAAATTTTTTCCAAGGTATTCATCCTACTTCCATGAATTTTCCAAAACACAACAGAAATCTCAAGTTCCCCAGTAGCGTTCCAAGAGATCTATCATTGCTCAGAATGAATATCCAGCCATAATCCAATGAAGAATCATAGATTTATTCCAGTGATGACACAGTATTTGAAGCAATTAACAAAAAAATTAAAAAACACTTTCTATTCATTGCATTTTGAAATAATGCTTTGAACCAATGAATAAGGCACCAGAATAACTTGGGCTGAGAACAGAGGGGAAAATGGAGGCATAAAAAGGAAGAGTTTAGATATCAGTTCTAATTTGTCCATTTTGCATTCTGGCCAAACTTTACTCTATACTAAACTCATAGTTTTACATCAATTTCTGCATTATAAATACTCCACAATGAACGATATATATATATATATACATATATATACATCTTACAAATATGTAGTATACATATATTATATGATAGATTATGTACATATATATATTAGTAACACAATAATTTCAAGTCAAGTGTATTTTAGTATATTCATTGGGATTTATCCCCTAGAATCATTATGTTACCTGGGAATTGAAGTGAATTATCTAAAACATTACAAAATTTAGATGAAAATCATTTCCCATTCTGGACATGCATTTATTAAGGCAAAGAATATAGGATGAAATTTCTAAGGATAAGAAAGTTGAAAAACTCTATGTAATATGGAAATAGAGACAGTTCTCTTTTGTAATTTAAAGCATTTCAAATGTTTTAGAAAATATTCCACAGTGTGTTTCAGGTATAGAAAATCATCTGTGAAACAGGTTTACCCAAGGACGTCACCCAATATGAATGTGTTTCTCTCAGTGACTATCTCTCATTTTCTCCTAGAATAATGGAATTATGACACAACGAATGGTGATGGATTACCACATTATCAAAATGGATATTTAGAGAAAAATTTGTTACTGCATTTTGGAATGATTAAGTCAATGTTTCTCTGTTTTAAACCTTATGGAGTATTCACCTAGAAAGCCAAAATTATAGCAATCCAATTTTCATTTCTCCTTGTTCTCATACTTCTATTGAGAAATGATTCCCCAGGATTTTGTGTTTTATTAAGACAGTAAAATCATCAAAGAATTTTGGGAAATATTTACATACTTCATAAATTTGAACTCACGTTGTTACCAAAGCGAACAAAATGCCTCTTTGGGATAGCCAAAAATGTAATGTTTCTTGTACAATGATTTCCATTTAATATTTTAAGTACTATACTCAATAATGAAATGATATATTACATATATAAAACATTAAAGCTTTTTTCATAATTATGGTATCCATAGTGAAATTCTAGGTCTTCATGAGGAAGTAAAACAGAGGAGAGTAACCAAAGAATAACTGCTTTATGTGATAAAGGTAGTCCTACTGCAAACTCAGTAATCATATATTAGGTTGTGATGACTACAATTTCAGGTGTTGTTTTAAGGAACTCACCTAACAATTATCAGTATAATGCATTTGGAAACATCACAGCAACTGCTCTAAAAAGGGTAACCTCTTCTTAAAAGAAATGAAATCAGACTTTGCTGCACAAGCATATGGAAAACACAAACGTGTTACTAACAATATTATTACTACTTGCTCAAATATAACTACTAAATAATGTAGAGGAAGATTTTGGCGACATACCTTTCTGGGAACTATCTTGGAAAATGATCTCATATTTTATTTCGTAAAAGTAGGAGTGTTGAACTGGGGAATGTATATTGTATTAACGAAGCTTGGATGAAACCTGATTGACTTAAAGCACCAAATGTTTGCTAGTTGCCAGGATTAAAGCATAAAGTTTGAAATTCAGCATTTCAAATACTGGCAAGAATTCTAATGCAAGGTCTTATTTGACTGGTTCAGGTTTACTTTCAACTATTCTTTTTATTCATGCCTATGTTAATACGATATTCATCAATATAAACACATTGAGATTTCCTTCTCTTTATTACTGATATTGTCCTTTAAATAAATGTTTTAACAGTGTGTTTTTATATTGAATGATTCTACAGCTTATTTCGTTTTTTCACTCTTCCAAACAACATGCCTTTCACGAATTTAATTATTTATTTTTGCATATACGCATCCAAACATCCATACTACATTTAGGTACACACACACACACACACACACACACACACGTACATGTGTATGTACACATATATATGTACCTGTATACAGAGATATATAAATAGTGATATACATACATATATATTCACATTCCTATCTAAATGTAATCAATGGGTCCATATGATATAATGTATGGAGATGTACATATATCAATATATATTATGATTTTTCACTTGTGCCCCTCATCTTGACTATGTTAGTTGGAATTATTACTACTCCCTATATTTTTATTGTTTATTTATCCAACATCAATTTCATTAATTTATGGAATCCTTCCAAGTATAATCCAGTAAATGAACAATTAATTCTCATTCTAGAACTGAAAAATTTACTTCTGTGGTGATGCAAAAGAATGAAACTTAGCACGCGATTATTCAGATAAGTAATTGAAAATTCCTTTCCATTGTTTAGCTAAATGTCTTTTGCATGCTACTAGTTGCATTTCCCAAGTGTTTCTGAGATGTAAATATTCACCTATAAGTTTAAATATAAAATGGAAACCAACTCACAGATTTCTTTTAAATTAATCTTAGGCTTAGTAAGAAATTTGTTTTCACGAATTTCATGTTGAAATTCTTTCTGTCTTTCAAGAGTACATATTCAGAATTTTACTCACTGAGAAAATGTTGATTTTGTCAGTATTCGCATATGCATTTTCTGTTTCATTAGCCTGATAAACTGAAAATGAAAACCTTTCATCATCTGGAACCAGTTTGTCTCAAACATGAAGGAAGTGTAGTAAAGAATACTTCCTAAATTACTTGAGAGCATTCTATACTGATGTGCTGTGTATTCTTTTAAACATCTTCCAAAACAGGGATCTCAATTAATCCAATGGATTCTTGAATGTATTGGGAGTAACCTCTGAATCAGTGCTCTTGCCTTTAATTATCAACAGTTTCACATTTTTTGTCACATTTATCAAACTGGAAGGACTATTATCCAATTCACAGAATAATAAAAATTATATAATTACTTAAGAAAAGAAGACATTTGAGACTCTCTTAATTAAATAAAACCCAGCTTAATTTCTTGCAATTGGAGAAAAAAACCCCACCATTTCCTAGGTACAGAGAGGTTCTGAATTGTTTCCAGTAGATACACGAATGAAAAACATGCTGTTCAGATTTTTTTCCCTTGTACCTCTGTATTCAATGATGTCCTCACTTTGATGATAATGATACTTTATTGTCCACCCTTCGACAGATTTCCTTGAATATTTGCAGAGAATATTTTTAAGTAATCAGAGTGTGTGGAGATTTAGAAATAAAAGTCTTTTTTGATTGCAGATAAGAGTACACGTGTGCAAGAGGAATTTTAGTTTTCAGTGATCATTATAAATTTCATATTGCATTCAGTTAATCTTTGCAGATACACTATACATTGCATATTACAATAGGCTATATACTTGGTTATCCACTTTCCCACAGAACAGCCAGTATTTTTACAGATTGAAGTTATAAACGATTCTGAAAATTTCAGTTTTGTTCTTTTAGACAAACACTAATTGCATCGTGAATTCAATTTATATAGAAATATACCTCCATAAAATAATTGTCTCCTTCGTTGGCCTAATTTCATAAAGAACTGTGGTTGAGGACTCATGCTTCACTGTAATCTGTTTCAATGTTACAAGTGTAATGTTCAAATTGATATTTCATGAAGTTAAAAATGCTTTTCCTCATATGTACGTGATTAGGGTACAAGATGGAAGACATAATACTTGCAGATGTGTAGTGGAAGTCATCACAGGTTCAAGCGGCAGGTGAGGAGATATCAGGGAGATTACCATCAATGGGAAAAAGATCACGTGAATGTAAGTACAAATGTCTCCAGTGCAAGATATCATAATAGCAGGTAGTCAGATGTGGTATTCCAATTTCAATCCAGAAGTATGATAGGATTTAAGAGATTTACAAAATGGCTAACGTACTCAGATCATGAACTGAACATGACATAAATTATTCATATCCCAATAATGCCAAATAGAGACAACAAGCCTGGTCCCTTCCTTTTGAAAACACCTTTATGGAAAACTGTGGATTTTAGTCTCTTTGCAGAATTTGCTTTCCTTGTTGAGATTGGGGGAATTCTCTTTGCCTCTTTTCTTTTTCAGTACGTAGGTGACTATATACTTTGTTCCGATTAGAGATTTTCAAAACTATCCAACAAAACCACACATATTCTAATTCCTCAGTCCCATGTGGCTTTTTTCAGATATTCTTTTGGAATAAGCATAGAACTAATGTAATACCTCAGTTCCACAGAGTTAAGGAAGAAAATCACCTCTAGTCAGCTGGACTTGTAAAACCCCTCATGTCCTTACCATTGTACTATGAAGCATTCACTTTTATACCGTTTTCTTTTGGTTCATACAGGGCACATTTGGAAAAAAGTAACTACAACCAATTAATACTTATTTCAATATACGATGGTAAATCCCAACATTCAGAAAGGTACTGTTCTGTATCTCACAAATTTTTTAGTACATTTGAAATGAAACCACCTGGAGTTTTAAATTTTCTTTGAAGAAAATCGAGGTGATTCCTGAAGAATGTCACTTACCAGCTAACTCTGATGCATGTGATTAGATATATGTGGTACGTGGTCTAGGAAATTTTAATTAATTTGTAAATTTTCATGCTTTATTATGTAGCTCAAACAGTTCTGAATGAATCTGCCAAAATTCTCCATATTAGACAAGTCTCACCTGAAAAATATGTGACAGGAAATGTGACATCAATTAAATTTTGTTGATTTCATTTGATGTAAATATGACATAAAGTTGTGTTAGAGGGATTCAGTCTATCCAGATGACTGACCACTTTCTGAGAGAATATTTTATTGCATAATTTCATTATCATTTTACATCACTGTGAATGCATGGCAACAATTTGATGCAAAATACCATTAATAAGGATTTGTACAGGTAAGGGGAAAGTATAATATTCGTAGAATTTGAATTTTTTCACCAATTCTTATTTTAAAAATATATCTTCCGGGCTGGGAATATGACCTAGTGGCAAGAGTGCTTGCCTTCTACACATGTAGCTCTGGGTTCTATTCCCCAGCACCACATATATGGAAAATGGCCAAAAGGGGGCGCTGTGGCTCAGGTGACAGACTGCTAACCTTGAGCGGGAAGAAGCCAGGGATGGTGCTCAGGCCTTGAGTCCAAGGCCCAGGAATGGCCAAAAAAATTTTTTTTTTAAATATATATCTTCCAATGATATTGGAAAAAATTATACTAAGTAAAGTTAGCCAGACCCAAAGAAGCATGGACTCTATTGTCTCCCTCATAGGGAATAATTAGCACAGGTTTAGGCTAGTAACAGCAAAGGATCACAAAAGCCCAATAGCTATACATTATGAACACATAAGATGTTGCTAATTGAAATGAACGCTATGTTCTGGAAACGAATATTATATCACTGTTTGAATAACTTTCAACATGCCATGTGAAACTGTAGCTTCTATTGTTGATAATCTTCTTGTATCCCCTTCCTTTGTTTGTACATGAACTATACTGTATCTTATCTGAGTACATTGGAAACTTTGTATACTGTTATTAGAACTAGGAAAGTGATAGGGAATACAAACCTTGAGAGACACGGGACAAAAAGAAGAAAAACTACAAATGTAATACTTGTAAAACTGTTTGGTATAAATCAACTGGACAACGTATGAGGGGAGAGAAAAGGGGGGAGGGCGAGGGAGAATGAGGGATGAGGTAAACAAACAGTACAAGAAAAGTATCCAATGCCTTACAAATGAAACTGTAACCTCTCTGTACATCAGTTTGACAATAAAAATTAAAAAAACTTCACCACAAATACAAAAAATACATAAAATTTGTAAACTCAATTGCTATGAAAAACTATTTACTTACAATAATGTGGTGACTTTTGTGTCAGCATAGAACAGACACGGGGACTTCAGGGAAGATGGATGCGGAGCAGCAGAGCCCTAGCTGAGCTCCCTCCGACATCACATTTTTCTCAGCCCATAGAAAATTTTACTCCTAGAAAGAAAGCCAGAGTAAGTTCTAACACTATAGGGATTCTGGCCAGGAAGGAAAAATTGACTTTGCTCATCTAATAATACAGATTTGAGGTCCGTGTGGCATCCCGCCGCTGCGCCAGTGCCGGCGCCAGCACCGTGCCTGGCACAGTGACTGGCACTCCACAGTGCTGAAGCAAACAGCATAGACCAGATAGAAATCCTCCAGATGGCGGCTGAGCACAGATGACCTGAAATCCCAGAGAAAGCATGAGTACCCCAGGAAAAATATTCTCACTTGTGCCCACAGAGGAGCTTCTGGAAGGCATCCCTTTTCCTAAAGCCATAGAAAAGCGCCATTTTTGACCCTGGTAAAGGGTCACACCAGATTGGATCTAAAGCAGGCCTGGGGAAAGTGAGGTCAAAGTAGCCATCTTTGAAATGGGCAAGAGAGTCTGACCAGTGAGAGCCAGCTCTGCCCAAGAGAACGCCACCTGCCAGGAGGTAGGTGTGTCTTGGGCCATGGCTTAGCCAGAGGTGCCCTGCCCTGCCTGCCAGAATTTTTAAATTTAAAGCAAAAGCAGCAAGAATCTACCAGTGGCAAGGAAGCACCAGATGGGGGAACAAATAGTTCCTGAGACAAATAAATGATCCCGTCACAGAGGAAGCCCAATTCCCAGCCTGAATGAGAGCTGAATTCCATAGCCAGCTCCACCAGGTGGCCGCCTTGCCCAGGAGGGAGGAACCTCCCCAAGGCAAGCAACGCTCAGCCGGGTAAACCATGTCAGAGGCGCCCTGTCCTGCTGAGTCCACAGCCTATACAAAGCCAGGCATCAAAGGCCCCAGGCCCACAGCAGACAGAGGAGCCACAGTTCCCCAAACTGCTCACGTTCCCATCTACAGAGGACGCCCAAGGCCTACCTGCAAGCTGTGTAAACTACAGAGAGCCAGGATTACACCAACAAAGGAGAAGGGTCAGAACAGATCCACCCTCTCTTAACTGAAATCAAGTCAAACCAGCCAATCAGGAAAATACACTGCAGACCGGACTCAAGGAAACCAGAGACTGGGGAAGGACTACCCAAACAAGCCAGACTCCATTATTTTTTCTTCTCAAACATTTTTTAAACTTTAAAAAAAAGTTTTTTTTTATTTTTTTCACTTCTAAAACATCGTTGATTTTTTCTTTTCATTTTTACCTGTTTGTTTTATCAAGTTTTTTTGTGCTATTATTTTGGTTGTTTGTTTTTCTGGTTCTTTTTCTTTTTTCTTTTTAAAATAATTTTTCTCTGTTTTATGCATCTGTCTTCCAGTATTTTTACTTCATTTCTCTCTTTGCATTCTATTTCTTTAAAAATTACTTTCCTATGAATACCACCTCCACTCTTTCTGCTAACACTCAATTGTCTATCATTTTACCCTTGTTCTTTCTACTGATTCTACTCTTCACATTTCCACGTCACTGAAACTAAACAAAAATCACCCTCCCGGACTGGGGATATAGCCTAGTGGCAAGAGTGCCTGCCTCGGATACACGAGGCCCTAGGTTCGATTCCCCAGCACCACATATACAGAAAACGGCCAGAAGCGGCGCTGTGGCTCAAGTGGCGGAGTGCTAGCCTTGAGCGGGAAGAAGCCAGGGACAGTGCTCAGGCCCTGAGTCCAAGGCCCAGGACTGCCCCCCCAAAAAAAAAATCACCCTCCCCCCCAATATGTTTTACTCTATTCTCTTTACTACCTCTAACTTACACTCCTGACTTACTGCCTGGACTTCCAGGTTCAATTGACTCCTGGTTATTGGATAGAGGTTATCCCTGCTTAATCACAGTGAAACAAAGGGATTCATAGAGAATAGCAGTCCTAAAAGAACTTAATATAAGAACAAGAATTGCTTATAGGGTTGTAATAGTAAATAAGTAACTACTAAATACAATGCCCAGGATCGGTTGTTATATTGAAATTGTAATCTTTAGGAACACCAAATCTAATTTTATAAACAGGTATACAAGTGGGCTGGGGATATGGCCTAGTGACAAGAGTTCCTGCTGTGGCTCAAGTGGCAGAGTGCTAGCCTTGAGCAAGAAGAAGCCAGGGACAGTGCTCAGGCCCTGAGTCCAGTCCCCAGGACTGGCCAAAAAAAAACAAACAAACAGGTATACAAGGTATCTGTATATAATTGTGAACTTGTAAGATTTACAAAAGAGTGCTTGGTAAGGGCTGCTTTGGGTCTTAACAGTGCTCACAGGTGCTGGTAGAATGGCATTCCCAATCCAAATGTGCAGAAGGAACACAAGAAAAATGGCAAACATGGCAACAGTGTACTCTACAACAGAATAGTAGTAGCAAGTAGCCACAGTGTTCATAATGATGAAAAAAAGATTTTAAAAGATAAGAGTTAATATACCATAAATCTGGAGCTAAGGACGGTACCAAGTAAGAAGGAAAGTTGGGGAAGGAGAGAAAAGAGAGGAGAGCAATGAATGATATAAAGAAAAGGGATGGAGTGATTAAGCACAGGAAGACAAGAAGAGAGGAAGGAAGACTGGAGGGAAGGTAGCAAGGAGGGAAGGAATGCAGGCAGGAAAGGAGGCAGGGAGAGCTGGATTGTGGTTTGTATCCACAGTGTTTGGGATTGAATTAAAGGTAGAAGAATGGAGAAAGAAAGACCCGAAAGGAATCCTGGGGAAAGAGAGAGTGACAAACAGAGATAAAGAGGGAAGAAAAGAAATCAGGAAGGAATGAAAGCAGAAAGGAAGGAAGGATGAGAACAAGGGAGACTGGGTGGGACATAGCAGTAAGGAACCATGAAAGCAGTGAGAGGGAAGATGAAAAGGAATTGGTACTTCATGGGAAGCAAGGAAAACCATAAAAATACATTTTATATTTATAAAGCTGTGTTTTTACTTGGACACTACTTAGTACATTGATATCAAATATTCAGTATCGTTTGCTTGACATAAAAATCTGTAGTGTCAGTTCAAATAGGTAAAAATGAAACTCAGTTTGTACTATAGAAAATGTATTCATCTGCTGCACAGGGTCATGAGCTTTCTAAGTGAATTTCTAAGTAAGGCTCAACAATATTCTTCTACGGAATGCAAGACTGGCATTTACAAGTTGACTGCCAGGGTGACAGAAAGAACACTGTGCCCTGTATCATCTCCTAAGGATGTTCCACTCTGGATATCTCTATGCTCCAGATGACACCCTGATGAGGCCATCTGGCAGTGCCTTCAAGGAACACAGATGACCTGTTGATATTAGGAAGAGTTAGAGACAATCTAAGTCCCTGAAATAGACAGTAGGAAACAACAAAACCAAGAGACAAGTGTAATGACAGAATGCCTACCGAGACAAAACCTGACCCACGAGGTCCCAAAAGAAGGGATGACATCTTGCCTCTTTTTTCTAGCAGGGGTGTAAACTTGTGTCCAAGTCACCATGTCACCAACCCAGCACTCACTGACCATTTTAGGTCAGTGCATGAAACACAAACCAAACACCACTAGAGGATTTGTCAAAAGACTTATGCAAAAGTTGACGCTGGGAAATCTCTGGGTCACGGGGTCCCCATCACAGTCTTGGAGGGAGTTCCCTAAATTCCCAAAGCCAGCCTAAAATAAAGTGACTCTAGTAAGATTTTTCTCTCCTCTTCTAAGGGAGATGATTTATATGGGATATCTCAAGGTCGGTAAAGTTGGTCATTTACATGAAACGGTAGGAAATATGTCTGTGACTACTAAAAGTCAGGGACAGAGGAAATACAACACAAAGTGACTTTATATATTGTAAAATTCAATGTGTACCAAGTTACAAAAAAGTCACATATTTTTTCTTCAAATAGTGGTGTTTAAAATATTCTCGACAAGTGCAGGGAACCACAAGACAGGCACATCAATTAAAATTTACATGGAACTCTATTTCTTTGTCTTGTATGATGGGTAATGGACACTCAATAGCGTTTACACCAATGTTTGGATAAGGAAATGCCAACTGTGACACATTTCATGTCCTCTGCTTTTCACTCCAGCCCTCCCCATTTGCGTCATTTTGCAATAGTACAATTGCAGCCAGTGATACTCTTAGAGTCCATTATCAAGGATGGAACCATATGTGGTTGACATGTACAAATCGGGGGAGAAGCTGTATTTCCTCTTTTCTGTCTAAAGGAAAACTCCATTATGATTTCTGGTGTTAATTTTTCCTATAGTGAACTGGTTTGATCGGGATGACATAATAACACTCTCGTTCACTCCATCTTGAGTATTGCAAAGTAAAATCTAAGTAACAGTATGACTAGGCACTGGTTTTGTTTGATCCAATGATGTTGGAATGAAAGCACTACTAAATGGATACTTCAAAAGACATGACTGTGTTCTGTTGTAGACATTTAGTTTGGGCTCCTAAAAATTTCTTTCTCAACAACCACTTGAGAGCTATGAAGGCACCATACTTAAAATCATCCCTAGGTACAGAGGAGTCCTGAATCTCTCCTTCCTTTACAAGGGGACCTATATTTGCAGTGGGAAAAGTTGTTGATTTTAGGAAAACAATTTGGAGATCATAATAGATAGTTCATGGTTGAAAAATATTGAGCTAAAATGAAAAAGGAAATCTCAAGGGAAGGGTTCCTTGATTCGTTTACACAGTCTCCACACATAATTGTACACACCTTGGGTACTGGTGATCCCCTTGCAGTGTTGTGGTTGGCAAGTACATAATTCATTATATTACTGGAACCATTCAATCAATATTAGCTTGGCTAAATTCATCTTGGTCAGACAAACTTGTATATACAGTTGCCCCACAAATTAGTGAAAGAAAAGAGTAAATAATTTGATTCTTGTATAAACACTAGTAAAGGGACAGGTTATGCAGAAATCAAGGGCAAAAGGATAAAAGTACAAATGCCTCCAAAAGCAAAATTTACACAAACATTTGTGTAAACCAATTCTACAATTACTCAGGGGGAAAGAGACAAAGGAGTTGGAAGGGGGGGTGATGGAGGAGGAAAATGATGAACGAGATATATACTTACTGACTCACTTATGAACTTCTAATCTTTCGGTCCATCACTCTGACAATAAAGGAGAAAATAAAATAAACAAGAACAAAAGAGGAAGTAGTGTGGCATGAAGTAGGTTATGGTCGTAATCTGAATCCGTTACAAATAATGCCATTGTAGACATGAACGGATTAGGTTCAAACAGTCGATCAGAGAAACTGAACAGGGACTTGATGAGCATCACCCAACCCCCATGCTTATGCAGCTGTATGGGAAGAGCTGAGGAAATTAAAAAAGATCTCAGCCCATTGGGCTAGATAAAAGGAAGACTAAGATGGCTCAGACACTGAGGAAAAATTATGTAATGAGCCTAGTAAAGACAGATTGACCCATGTGGAGAAAATTTTGGAATCACAATATCATCCAAAACAGCAATCTCCTGTAAAGGGAGAGACTTGTGGGCTCTGCCCAGAATCCTGGCTGTCTTTGATTCCTTTCCCAGCACAACCTCCACCTGATAGAGTCTCACAGCTAGTACCCGTCTCAGCCTGTGCTAGTAAAGGCTCCTGGTCCTCCTAGCCGTAAGCGTGGCACACTTCCTTGGCTCAGGCTGCTCAAGAAGGGGAGGACATTCCTGGTTTTCATTTATTCCCTGACAGGCAGGATGGAAGATAACAAAAGGGTTCATCAGGCTTTGCCATTTCCAACCAATAAGAGATCTAAAGAATGCTTGTGTTCAATATGGCCCTACAGTGCCGTTTACTCAAGTCATTCTTATCTAGTTATTTATTCATTGGCCAATCCTGGGTCTTCAACTTAAGCCCTGAGCACTGTCCCTGGCTTCTTGTTGCTCTAAGCTAGCACTCTGCTACTTGAGCCACAGCGCCACTTCCTGGCCATTTTCTATATATGTGGTGCTAGAGAATAGAACCCAGGGCTTCATGTACATGAGGCAAGCACACTTGCCATAGGGCCATATTCCCAGCACACTGAAGTCATTCTTGAAACCTTGGCTACTAAAACTTTTATGCCCAAATTGCCAAGCAGCCGTCAGGCCTTCTAAGAAAAAAGGAGGAATAAATGACTATATTCGACTTTGTGCAGACATTGGGCCATCCTATGTTCAGGCCTCACGCTGGCTGCAGGGCTCCAAGGGCTGACTGTGACAGAGTTCTTACACATGCACTGTATGGGGAGAAGGTGACGGGGGACATCTATGTACTGCTGGGATTCCCGGCATCTGTTTTTCCTGAAGACAAATGGACCACTTAATGGCTCACTGACCTAATCAGAAAAGGAGAAGAACTATGAGTGAAATTTGTCCCCATTGTAAAAACGGGAAGCATTGTGTTACAAATTTTCAGATCTACTTTGAATGACTGTGGCCACCAGATTTCAGTAAACTGGCAGAGGAGCCAGCACCTGGCCCCACAAAAAAATTTTCGGGCGGCTCCATCCTGCCCCAACCTCAAGCCTATCCCCCAACAACCTGCAGCAAAAATCAGGTTCAAGTCTCTCCTGAGCAACTTCCTCTGAGGAAGTTCAGGACTGGATCATCTGTTCTTCTACCTGCACAGACTGACCCTAGCCATCTGGCACGCACATGGCTGGCAACTGCAGCACATTTACTCAAAAATGACCAATCCTGTCAGAGATTCTTCCGTCAGACATTCACACAAAAAGTTTATGGATCAGGGAGCCATGTCTAGTCATTTGACCACACTTCATGTGCTGTCAAACAACAGCTACCTCCAGGCACATGACTGCTTTGTGAATTTTGATAAAAGATATAATTCTCAATATCAAAAATCACACCGATTATCAAACGAAAATTCAGGAGAGATGATGCCAACTTCAGCTATTCCAATTGGATATTCTTATTTTATGGCGTACGAATCGCCACATCAAGCATGCTAGTGACAGCATCCAATCAACTGTGCTCCAATGCCACCACACGTGAAATATCTGCCGCAGCATTTTCAAAATATCATCATATAATAGCACCAGTTTACAAGGAACAGAAAGAGAGTAATATCCCAAGCCAGTGCCGGAGTTGGGAGGAAAATTAATTTCGATGTGTATTGTTATAATGAATAAAGACTCTGCCCAGCTTTATTCAAGCAATGAAGGGTCATTCAACTGTATTGTTTCTTATAGGCCAATAGCAAATAAAACTAAAATGTTGCTTTATTTTCAACAGTTGGATGCGCTTCATCTCATGTTTCAGACATCAATATGTTGAGACTACCACTTGGCTGTAAAAACCCAAACTTCTCAAGGCATTTCCATGCATTTATCTAAGAGGTTAGCATCATTGCCAATTGACCATTAGTTCAAATTAAACTATAGCATAAATAAAAGGGTTATATTCAAATGGAAATGACTCACTACCCGGGGCAACAGATGAGTAATTACTCCAGTCACACCTACCTTAGTGAAAGAGATCAACAAACAAACATGTGCTTCAATTTGACACTGACCAAGACGTCTTCCAAAGATATATGAAACTTAGGCAAACATGGGTGAACAATTGGCCATTTTCCCATTTCTATCCATTCCCCTCAAGGAGCCTTGTTTACTTCCAGCTCCACTATTCATATAACTGGCATCTACATGCATGCATGTGTTGCACAATGATGATCAATTTGTCCTCATCCTGGTCGTCTTGGGTTACAATATTAAACAGGAAGTGCATAATGACCAAAGCATATTAGACATGAGTATGTCCTTTTTGCCACATGGCAACAGCATACTCTACAACAGAATCGTAGTAGCAAGTAGCCACAGTGTTCCCAATGATGATGAAAAAAAGATTAAAAAAGATAAGAGGTGATATACCAAAAATCGGAGCTAAGGAAGGTACCAAGTAAGAAGGAAAGTTGTGGAACTAGAGAAAGGAGAGGGAAGCAATGAATGATATAAAAAAAAGGGATGGAGTGATGAAGCACAGGAAGACAAGAATTCAGGAAAGAAGACAGGAGAGAAGATAGCAAGGAGGGAAGGAATGCAGGCAGGCAAGGAGGCAGGGACAGATGGATTGTGGTTTGTATCACAGTGTGAGGGATGGAGTTATAGGTGGAAGTATGGAGAAGAAAGGATCCGAAA